>NC_133104.1:30914839-31214839 GCF_022965805.1 Primulina eburnea
AGACAGACAAACGAGCCAAATTAATCAAAAGATAGGAAATCCATTGATCCAAAATCTAGTTATTCTTATATATATATTTTTTTCTTGATCTTTATTTTTAATAATATCACTGAATAAGACTAAGTTTATACTTCTTAACCACATGTTTATTTAATTTATACAATAAATTTCTCTCTTATATATTTTTTTCTTCTTTTTTTATATGAGAAATAAATGGGTCGTAGCATATACCTTTAAAATTACGTAGATCATCAACATATTTTTTCTCTCTTTTTTTTAGTAAATATCATTTTTTTTTCAAAATAAGAACTCAAGATCTAAACAATATATAGCCTCTCTCATGATCAATAAAGGCTCGTAAGCTGTTTTCTCAATCCTCTCTACTCACTCACAAAATATGTGTGAGTTTAAAAATTTTAGACACTCTTATCAGGTATATCTTGGGCCATATACTTTAATAATTGATTTTATCACAATGGTTAATCACTGAAAAAGATTTAATAAATCATATTTTTATAGTGATCAGAATATTAAAATTGAATTTTTTTAAAATAAAATTTAAATATCCTTAGATAGATTAATGCATTTTCTAATTTAAACCTTTCAAATATGTAATGATGATATTTTTTCAAAAATTACCAAGATACTAGGGGTGTCAAAATACAACACGATTCGTTAACCTGACACGACTCAACACGAAAAAAATAAGGTTTGAGTTGGGGTGTTTCGGGTTCGGGTTGGGTTTGGATTGGGTGGGTTCAGGTTAGTACCAGGTTAGACGGGTTTCGGGTTTGGTCGGGTTGGGTCGCGGGTTGATCCGAAATTTTATTTTTTTTGAAAATATTACCTATATTATATGTTTGAACAAAATTTATTTTATATTTATATGATAAATTTTCACCATTTAATATTTATTTTGTATATTTTCATTAATTGTTTTGTGAAAAAAATAAATAAAATTTGAGTTATGCGGGTTAGACGGGTTGAGTCGGGTTAGGCGGGTTCGTGTTCGGGTTGGGGGTTTTTGGGTTGCTTCTGGTTTGGGTTGGGTTCAGGGTTGAAAAAAAAATAAAAAAATTTCGCGGGTTGACCCAAAACCCGACCCACCCGACCCGATTGACACCCCTACAAGATACAAACAATAAACATGGTTTTATTTTAAATAATAATAATATTATTTTTTATATAAATTTTCTTAATTTTTTTTTAATAAGTTTGTTCTTCTCCCAATCAGAATATGACATTGTCCTTAATTTCAAAATAACTATTAATAAAAAGTACATAATGAAAGAGACATCACCTGAAATTTTATTGAAGATAACAAACTGAAACAAACGCAAACCAATCCACGACTTTTGAATCAATGATCCAACTTCCTTTTCTTACTGCTTGATTGCAATCAATTGATATTTTCTATCATCGGATCAGGCTTATGAACAAAAGCTTCCAAATCATCAATTAATTGGTCGGCAGTCGAAGCAGAGATAAGCATCCGTCGTAAATTTTCTGAATTGAAATTCTGTTCCACAGCTATATCAAGAAATGTCAACAAACTGTCATAATAATTATTGATATTAAACAAACCCACATGTTTATTATGAATATTAAGTTGTGCACAAGAAACAATGTGAAAAATTTCTTCTAATGTATCAAACCACATGGTAGCGCGATAAAAAATCAGAATTTTCAATCATTTTGGTAATTCTTTCATACATAGAAGAAACTTTTAATTCCTCTTCAATTGTAACACCTGTAATATTTCCTTCAGCTAAGGCTATAGGAATAATACCCAAAACCTGACTACCTCCAAGATGATCAGATGTTGAAACATATCTCATTAACCCAATATTACCTCCCCCATATACCAAGTGAATTTTTCTCTCAGCCAATATCTTTCCAAGATTATTCGCTGCTTCTACAAACACTTCATTTTTTTCGAGGACTCGACCCACAAAATACACAAATATTTTTGAATGTTTGTGCAAATGATCTAGCCATGTTTTTACTTTCTTTGTTTTCTGCGAAAATAGAGAGAAAGATGAGAGATTTTATCGGGGTAATATGTTATCATGACAAAACTATGGGTCACAGCTGTAAACAGAATAAACAGTAAAAACAATAATGACACACATGCATATAAACAGTAGTGTGATTGTGGCTCGCAATTTTCCTCCGTTTTTACGTCCAGAAACGGCTTCAACGCCTTATATGAGTCGAGGATAGGCTTCCCATCCAATTTTCTTATAAATTGGCAAACAGGGTCTTTTTTAGTCGGATTCCCAAGACTATTAAGATGACGCTCATCTTGGAATTGTTTCCATAAACAGAGAAGTTCAATATGCACGTGTCCACTAGAATGCGTCTCAAGAGTCAATAAGATGTTATCTAAAGACTCCTTACTCAGCCCATTCTTAATGAAACTAATTTTATCTTCTCTATTATTGGAAACATATCCCAAAGATCTGCATTGTTTGTCACAAGTCCATCTTGCACACTTATGACAAACCCCTAACCTTTGGCCATTCGTTTTTTCGCATAAATGTTTTTTCCTAATCCAGGCAAATACAGAATGAGCAATGATTGTAAAACTTCTCCTCTTAAACGGACCTTAGCTTCTATTAAAAGACGAATATCTTCTGGAATTCCTTTTTGCATTAGCAATCTCAATCTTTCACACTTACCTGCACATTTTTCAGAAACAGAAGAAAAATATTTACAAATTTTTGAGATAATTTCATCCATTTTGAAAAGAAAAGAAATGATTTTTTTTATTTTTGTATCAACAATTGTGGAAAACTGATTAACCGACTATGAGAGTCACGGAGTACCGTTATTCGCCATTTAACCGGGAAAATAAAAAGATTAAGGAAACCTGAAATAAAAAACAAACAAAATTAAATGCAACATAAAAATTTAAGGATCAGAAAAGGAAATAAACTCTTTTGAAATATTTCATTTTCTAAAAATGGTTTAAGCCTTTGTCCATTTATTTTAAAAACATTACAATTTTTAACATTTTCAATATCCACGGCTCCATAAGGATACACATGATTTACAACATACGGGCTTGTCCATTTTGA
Organism: Primulina eburnea; assembly: GCF_022965805.1. NCBI lineage: Eukaryota > Viridiplantae > Streptophyta > Magnoliopsida > Lamiales > Gesneriaceae > Primulina > Primulina eburnea. The sequence continues at coordinate 30,917,920 of NC_133104.1, forward strand.
TCGTAATTTTCCTGGGAATATGAAAAGTCGAGAATTATAAAGCAAAATTTTTTTATCAATCTCAAAAGATTTTATAAGAAATTTTTTATCATGAAATGATTTGATTTTTGCTTTATAAATCATTGAATTCTCATACACGTCATTTCTGAGTTCATCAAGTTCATTAAGTTGCAATTTGCGCAATTTGTTGGCATCATCCATGCTTGAATTAAAAGTTTTGATCGCCCAATAAGCTTTATGTTCCAATTCCACATGCAAATGACAATGTTTTCCGTAAACCAACCTATAAGGAGTCATATTCAATGATGTTTTAAAAGCTGTTCGATATGCCCAAAGTGCATCATTAAGTCGCAAAGACCAATCTTTTCTATTAGGGTTTATAGTTTTTCCAAAATTTGCTTTATCTCCCTATTAGCTTATTCAACTTGTCCATTTGTTTGAGTATGATAAGGAGTAGTTAATTTGTAAGTAATACCATATCTTTTCATTAACGAAGAAAATGGTTTATTAACAAAGTGAGTTCCCCATCACTTATCATGGCTCGAGGATTCCAAATCTACTAAAAATATTTTCTTTCAAAAGTTTGATGACGATTTTATGAACATTTGTTCGACATGGAATTGCCTCTATCCATTTGGAAACATAATCAACTGCAACTAAAATATACAACTATCCAAATGACGGTGGAAAAGGTCTCATAAAATCAATTCTCCAACAGTCAAATATTTCAATTTCAATGATAAGATTCAAAGGCATCATGTTTCTTTTTGAAATTGCACCCAATTTTTGACAATTTTCACAGATCTTGCAGATTTTGTGGGTGTCTTTAAATAAAGTGGGCCAATAAAATCCACACTACAAGATTTTTGCAGTCGTTTTCTTTGAAGAAAAATGTCCTCCACATGCTTCAGAATGAATAAATTTAATGACACTACTTACCTCATTGTCGGGTATGCAACATCGAAAAATTTGATCTGGACAATACTTGCACAGATACAGATCATCTCAATAAAAGTTTTTTACCTCATTCAAAATTTTCTTTTATCTTGGGAACTACATTGCGGTGACATTTTTCCTATCACAAGAAAATTTACTATGTTAGCAAATCAAGGTGTAGTAGTAACTCAAAATAGATGTTCATCAGGAAAATTATTGTTAATTGGTGTCATCTCACAAGATGATCCTGTTACTAGTCTCAATAAATGATCGGCTACCATACTCTTCCTTTTTTATCTTTGATCACAATGTCAAACACTTGGAGCAACAAAATCCATCGTATCAGTCGTGGCTTTGCATCCTGTTTAGTCAACAAATATCTAATAGCAGAATGATCAGTAAACACTATAGTCGTTGATCTAATCAAATTAGAACAAAATTTATCTAATGCAAATATTACAGCAAGTAGTTCTTTTTCAGATGTAGAGTAATTCATTTGAGCATTTTTTAAAGTTCTACTTGCATAATATATCACATAAGGCTTACCGTTTGTTCTTTGACCCAATACCTGCACTGACTGCATAATCACTCGCGTCGCACATGATTTCAAATAGTAAAGATCAATAAGGAGGTTTCATGATAGGAGCTGATGTTAAATGTTGAATGATTTTATCAAAAGCATTTTGACATTCTTGAGTCCACTCAAATGCAGTGTCTTTTGTTAAGAGGTTACAAATGGGTTTAGAGATTGAACTAAAGTCCTTTATAAACCTCCTATAAAATCCAGCATGTACCAAAAATGAGCGAATTTCTTTAATGGTTTTTGGAGAGGGTAAATTAGCAATGACGTCAACTTTTGCTTTATCAACTTCAATTCCATGAGATGACACGACATGTCCCAAAACAATCCCAGAAGTAATCATATAATGACATTTTTCCCAATTTAAAATAAGACCTTTTTCCTCACATCTTTTTAATACTTTTTCCAAATTTTCAAGATAATTATCAAATGTATTCCCAAAAACAGTTAAATCATCCATGAAAATTTCCAAACAATTTTCAAACATGTCGCTAAAAATGCTTAGCATATATCTTTGAAATGTTGCTGGGGCATTGCAAAATCCAAATGTCATCCTTCTGAATGCAAATGTTTCAAAAAGACATGTGAATTTAGTTTTGTCTTGATTTTCGAGTGCAATGAGAATTTGATAATAGCCTGAATATCCATCAAAAAAACAGTAGTAGGGATGACCTGCTACTCTTTCTAAAATTTGATCCAAAAATGATAATGGAAAATGATCTTTTCTAGCGGCATCATTTAATTTCTTATAATCAATACACATCCGCCAATTAGATGGGACTCGACTTGTTAATAATTCACTTTTTTCATTTTTTTCACTGTGATGCCAGATTTTTTTGGAATTACTTGCGTTGGGCTTACCCACTTACTATCATAAATATGGTAGATAATCCCAACATCAAGTAGTTTGAGAACTTCAGTTTTCACAACATCTTTCATGTGTTGATTTAATCTCCTTTGTGGTTGTTGAGATGTTTTAGCATTTTCTTCTAAATTAATTTTGTGAGTGCAAATTAGTGGATTAATGCCCTTGAGATCATTTAGTGTCTAACCAATTGCATTTTTATGTCTTTTAATCATATCAACTAATTTACCTTCTTGATCACTTTTTAGTTTGGTAGAAATTACCACCGGATATGTTTCATCTTCTCCGATAAATGCATACTTCAATTCTTCTGGCAATGGTTTTAACTCCAACATGGGTGGTTTGTCTTTGTTCTCATATTTTGCCTCAAATTCTTTCTCTGATTCTGGTAACCAGTGATACCTGATAAAATCATCAAGATCAATTTCAATATTTTCTTTAACAGTTTCAATTGAACAAATATCTAATTGGTCACGATTATTCCTTTCTTGAATGTTTTCTTCCACAAAAGTTTCAATAAGATTTTCATCTTGACTTTCATCTCCTTTGTCATTTGGTTGCTTACAAAGATTAAAAACATTAAGCTCCAAGGTCATGTTACCAAATGACAACTTCATTATTCCATTCCTGCAATTTATATGAGCATTAGAAGTTTCTAAAAATGGACGACCCAAAATTACAGGAATTTCATTACAAACTTCGATAGGTTGTGTATCTAAAAATATGAAATCGACAGGATTTACAAAGTTATCAACTTGGACCAACACGTAATATACCATACCTCTTGTAACTTTAACAGATCTATCGGCAAGTAAAAGTTTTACCGAAGTAGGTTTTAACTCGCCTAGATTGAGTTCTTGATAAATTGAATATGGAAGTAAATTCAAACTAGCTCCAAGATCAAGCATGGCTTTTTTAATCTTTCGTTCTCCAATAATACATGAAATAGTAGGACAACCAGGGTCTTTGTATTTCATAGTATTATTATTTTGAATGGTTGAACTTATTTGTTCGGCTAAAAATGCTTTCTTTTTCACATTCAATTTTCTTTTCACACTGCGCAATTCTTTCAAAAATTTGGCATATGATGGTACTTGCTTTATTGCATCTAATAAAGGAATATTATCTTTTACTTGTTTAAAAATATCATATATATCATAATTTAAATTTGATTTTTTGTATTTTTCAATGCATGAGGGAATGGTGGTGACATTGTCTGTTGATCCTCCTTTTCGCAAGTTATGGGTTCCACTTTCTTACCTTTGGATTTGATTTATCATCATATTCACAAGGTTTAAGAATGGATTTTTCCACAACCTTACCACTGCGAAGGGTCATAACAGATTTTACCTGATCCATCGGTTGAGTTCCAGAAGTTCTAGTTTGTGAATGATGATCCTTGGGATTAGGCTGTGGTTGTGAAGGAAATTTACCTTTTTCATGAACATTAAGTGTAGATGCAAATTTAGCAAGAGTGTCTTTCAAATATGTCATGGTTTGAGCAGTTTGAGTATTGATAGACTCTTGCTTTGCAATGAAAGAATTCAATATATCTTCGAAGTTTCTTTTAGGTAGAGGAACATAAGGTGCATAATTTTGTTGATTTTGGAAATGTGGTTGTGAAAATTGTGCAGCATTATCATTCATCCAACTAAAATTTGGATGATTTCGCCAACCTGGATTGTAACTTTGAGAAAATGAAACAAAATTTAGCCTTTTGAAATTGTTCAAAACATTGGCTTGTTCATGGAGACATTATTTAAAAGAGGGCAAAGTGGGACAATCTTTTGTAGAATGATCACTTGTATCACAGATGTGACACGCAATTTCTTGAACAGATTTTAATTGAACATTCTTTTTCGATTCAAGTGCCTCAACTTTTCTTCCCAAAGAGATAAATCTAGCTTGAAGATCATGTTCATCTTTGAGGGTGTACATACCTCCACCAGATATGGGAGATTGAATCTTTTTTGATGGTTCGATTGTACCTATAGTGTCCCAATTTTGAGTATTTTCCGCTAATGAATCGAGATACTCTATTGGCTCATTTGGATCTTTATCTTCAAATGTTTCATTACACATAAATTCAACCATTTGCCTATCTTTAGGTGTTAAGCCTTCATAAAATTGAGAAACAACTTTCCAAATTTCAAAACCATGATGTGGACAAAGATTAAGCAACTCTTTATATCTATCCCAACACTGATAAAAAGTTTATCCTTGTTTTTGAGTGAAAGTGATGATTTGCTTTTGAAAGAATTAGTTCTATGAGATGGAAAAAACGTTTCCAAAAATTGTTGTTGCAATTCATCCCAAGTTCGAATGGATCCCGATAAGATTTTGTAACCAAGTTTTAGCTTTATCTTTTAATGAAAAAGAAAAAAAAACTTAAGTCGAATGGTGTTCATGCTACAATTTAGATCATTATATGTGTTGCACACTTTTTCAAACTCTCGTAAATGTATGTATGGATTTTCAAAATCTAAGCCATGAAAGTTGGGTAAAAGTTGGATAATATATACTAGGCTTAAAATTGAAATGAGTTGCATCAGGGGGGAAAAATTAGACATGAAAGGTAGGATTCATGTGATCTTTAAGTGTTCTTCGTCTATCATGATCATGTTGAGATTGAATTTCATCTTCATTTTCTTGGATGGGTTCTTCCGCCATGTTTTGTGAAAATAAAGGGTTATTTCGAATGAGTCGACCACTAAGTGTACGTGACCAAATGCTCATGCAAATGCAAAAGAAAAAGAATAAAAACACGCAAAAGCAATAAAAATTCAAATAAAGAAAAATAAACTATAAACAAAATTAAATAAACTTAAAATTAAATTATACTTCCTGGCAACAGCGCCAAAAATTTGTTGCGACTTTGATTGTTGCACTCCCAAGAGCAGGTTGTCCACAAGTAGTATAATTCGGTGAGTCGGAATATCGTATCCACAGAAAATCTAAGGTAATTACAAGTCCACTACAATGTCTTTTTCTTTTTGTTTTTTGTTAATTGTTTGAATATTTAATTGGTAATTTTTAATTATTCAAATTTTAATTCAAGTAGTTGAGATTAAAGGATCCACTCTTGGTATTTTAGTAAAGTTAACATTAATAAATATTATTGAAATCCACTTAATAAAATGGTTCCAATATATTAAATAATCATATTTATATTATGTTATATATTATTGTCTTATAAGTATATATACCAAAACTTATAAATGTTGTCAAGTATTTATTGTGCTATATATATATTTGTAAACACTAAATCAAGATTCCCACTTTAAATGGTTGGTAATATCAAACTAACATTTAAATGGTACCAAGAAATTAATATTATGATATATTTAAATATAATAAATCAAGACATCCACTTTAAATGGTTGATAATACCAAACTAACATTTAAATGGCTCCAAGAATTTAGTGTAACATATAGCAACAATAAATCAAAACTCCCACTTATAAGTAGGGTATAAAAATGCTTAAAGAAATAAATATAACATAAACAATAAATAATGATTAAATAATATAAAACATAGATTCTTACCTCTTAATAACCTTATTATCATGCCAAGAGTTTCATCTTTTCATCTCAACTTTAGGAAGTTAGTTACTCATTATTCAAAGTGTACAACTTTGAATACGAAATTAACATGCTAATTATATTTAAATGAAAAATAAATGAAAAACAAAGAGAGAAATATTATGAACTCAAAGGTTTGTTCATACAATAAGGGATATCTCAATTCATTACAATGCACTTGTGAGAGCCCAGCCCGTACACCCCAAGCCCAACCCAAAATTTAAGTAAGGATAAATAATAAATAAATAATTTTTTTTAAAAAAAGAAAAGAAACGTCAAATTTCGTTTCTCTCTCCTCGTAGCCGAAGCTTCTTCATTCTTCTTCAATTTCGAAATTTCTTTCCTCGATTATTGTCGTTCCGCTTGCCCAAAAACTAAATTAAATCCATATTCGGAAAGCCCGTGACAAGAGCTATCCATTGATACCACTCTTGCTAGGTGAAATCGTGATTTCCGAAAACCTGTCGAAATAAGCCGTCTCTTTCATCGCTAAATTCTCCGTCTTCCGCCGCTCAAAACTAAAAATTGATTGATGGGTTTTGTTCCTTATGTTGTAAGCTTTCTTTTGATACCACTTTTTCGAATTTTCTAGAACCCTCTGTTTTCCGCATGATTCCGGTCATCTTCTCCGGCGAATTTGTCGCCTGTTGCCGGTTAGCTTCGATTTAGGCTCGATTTCAGCCACTTTTGTTTGGATTACAAGATGACTCGGTGCGAATGTTTCCTACGTGAATTTAATTCAATTTCGACTCAAATAATATATCATTATTGATTAATTATTGGGTTGTTTTGTAGGTTCCGGAATTGCTCAAGTTGGAGGTATAACCTGGAGAACCTAGAATTTATCGCAGTCGCTTAAATATTAGTTTAGCGTCATTTAAAGCTAAAAAGAATATTTTGCGACGATAAAATAGAAATGATTGATTTAGGCATTTTAGGTGAATATTGGAAGTTTAGGAATTTAAAATGCCTAAATTGTTAAAATTGGATTTTTAGTGAATTTAAATGGTTCTAAATATTTTTTGTGATAACAAGACCATTAAATTAATATTCAGGTGATTTGTCTGAGTTGACATTTCCAAGACTTTCTTGAGGATTTAAGATATTTGTGATAAATTAAAGTCAGTTGAGGCACGTACGAACTATTTTCATTACGACGTCTATTATGACGTGAGATGATGTTTAGTATTTTGTAATGAGTTGTGGTGTGCTCTAAGTTCTTCTGTGAATACGTGATTGCATTCATGCATTTATTTGAGTGATACTATTAGTGCATATCATTTCGAGTCTTGACTTCTTTGATTGCTATTGATATTGATCTATCGAGTTGTTGCGTCATCATGGAGTAGGTGGGTAAGATTAGCACTCGTGATTACTTGCATGAGGGCTGAGCGGGTAGCTCCTATACCCTCGATGCTACGTGCATGGATGAGTGGCGACTTGATGTTGCGTTGCTGCGCTTCCTGGCACGGGTGGCCACTGTTTTGTTGTTGATGCGTTTCATTTAGACTCCGCTTTGGTATCCATTATTTTGTTGTTACCGACGCGCATTGCATTGCATTTCATTTCATTTTACTTGATTTTATTTCACGTCAGTTATAATTGTCATAATTTTACTGGTTCGTCGTACTGGGGCCTGACTCCTCGTTTCTTTTTATGATGTGGTTGTTTTTTATGCCATAGCAGGTTATCCAGGAGGATTTGACGCATCTGGTGGAGCGTCAGGTAGTGGTGTCCAGTCGTTGAGTCATGGTTGAGAGTTCCAGATATATATATACTATATTATGTATTCATACATTTACCGGAGAGATGCCCCGTGTAGCTGTACTATTATTTTTACGATGTTTTGAATTGATAGTTGTGTAACGAGCCTTGCCGGCTCTACACGTGTTTAGTCCTGGCCAGTGCGGCTATAGGTTGTGAATTGATGTTATGACTTTATTTCGAGTATATAAATATTATTTGTGACGTTTTGATTTTTTGGGATGTCCTATGTACGAACGGGTCATGCCGAAATTTCTGTAGGCCCAAAATGAAAATTTTAATCGCTTTCGCTATTGACATTAATAAATCCTGGTTGTTTGGTCATTAAATATTAATCAAGAGCACGGGCCCCCACATCACTCCTATTTATAGTCAAATTTGGAGAGACGACCACAAATAAAATATTATTTTTTACACATAAGTCTTCATTGGTGTTCCAAGAAATTATATTTTAATACACATCACTTTTGAAAATCTTCTCATCCGAATTTTCTTTTCCACATAAAACAAAACATGTAGATAATTGAGTTGTTTGAATTGTGGTATTTTTTTTTAAACATTTGACAAAGTAATTTGAGAGACATGGTCAAAATACTAGAGCATGGTAAAATTGTCACTTCTTTGGTAACTTTAATTGTTGCTTAATTTGATCCCACTTGTGAGAAGATTTTTATCTTATGCCTTGCCACCAATATTGTAGATATTAACATCAACTTTCTAGATGTCCAAGAATCATCTTAATCTCATTTGCAACGCCAATATTATTCTTGTTTTATCGAACCTGTAAAAATAGTAAAAACTTATAATTACACAACAAATTATTTTTTATACACTTTATTATAAAACATATAATATTTAAACATTTAATAAAACAAAAACTATAAATTTATATTATAAAAATTTAATAATGTACAATTTTTATGTTTATCAGGAGGTGAAGTAAATGAGACTATTATGATGCTATGATGATATGATTGGGGATATCGTGAGGGAATAGGCCCCAGAGGGAGCCCATTTATGGGAGAAGACCTCAGAGGGAGCCCATTTATGGGAGAAGACCCTAGAGAAAGCCCCCGTCTATGGGAGAAGGCCCAGAGGGAGCCGGAAGATCGTATTTCCATATGATGATGATAGGCCAAGGCTCGGTTGACGGGTGAGAGTGTCGCTAATGTCCCTGCCACCCAATACTGTGTTACATGTAGATGGATTCATTGACCTTATGATGAAACGAAATTCACAATTAACAATATGAATTCAATAAAGAAAACGTAAATTCCTATGATGAAAAGGATAATGTATATGACAAAATGATATATATATGAAATGATGAAAGGAAAAATGTTTATGTTTATGCATGTTCATGAAGAATTATTTTAATTAAAAGTATTTTCACTGTTGCATGCGATTATATATATATATATATATATCAAGATTACTGGTTTTCTTAGTCATTAGACTCACTAGGTGTGATGGATATAGGTGAGCATGATATTAATGATGCTGGAGGTTTGGATGGTTGATCTTGCTAAGCTGAAGATGCACACAACCCGAGGACCAATGCTAGATTTTTCGCATTATGATTATAATTTATGTTTACGGTTATGTTAAATATTTTCATGACTTTTATATGATTTTGAATGGTTTGGAGAGGATATTAGAGTTAGGATGAGTTTGAAATATTTCTAAGTTTAGGTAAGGTAAAACGATTTACGACTATACGTTTTGAATTACTTTCTTTTGAATCTTCAAATATAGTTGGTATGTTTTATTTTAAAATAGTGTCAAAATATTTTTTATATATATGTATATGTATTCGGCCGAGACTAGGAGGGTAGGAAAAAAAATATTCTAGCAGCCCCTTGCACATAAGCCATGGAAAACGTGAGTACATGTCAAAACGTATGCGTATTTTCGTGCAATAATTGTATAAAACCAACACAACATGATAGATTGATGGTTCCTCTTGCAAAAACATACAGACCAACATATATTGATTTGAATGATGAGGAAAACGAGGTATAGGGCGTGCCTTTGCGTATTTACGTTCGAAACCTTTGAGATAATCGCGTAGAACGTGCGTCGGAGAGACGGAGAAGGAGTTATTTGAAAACTTTGATAAATTCAAAGGTTGCTGCTGGAGATTTTTTGAAAATGCTGCTGGAAAATTTGGAGGGGCGGCCAAAATGTTTAGGGTAGGAGGATTAGGGTTTAGATGGTAGGTTTTAATATAATAATTAATGTATAATAGGCCCTTAATTAAAATAATGAGGTATAAAAGGATTTAGGCTCATTATGAATAAAATAGTCTCATCAAGCCCAAAAACACTCCCAAATAATATTTTTGTGTAGGTATTTTTTTGAAAATATTGTCTGAACCCTCAAAAAGTCCCCGGACGTGCTAAATTTTGCGTACTAGTTTAAAATATAACCCGTCAAGTAAAAATACCCTACCAAGGCCAATTTTCAAAAATCACTCTTAATTACGCCATATATTAAATAATTAAAAATAATTATTTAATAAAAATATTTTTCCTTAACTGTCTCCGGTCTCCGTTCCTCGTTTGAGTGTGAAATACTACTAAAAGGCTCTAATACATGAAATCTTAATGAGCCGAACTAAAACATACATATTCATGTTAAAATCATGAATTTAATACATTAAAAATAAATTAATTAAAATATCTAAGAAATTTGATAACTTGCATGCATGTGGTTCACGTGGACCCTCAAATTTTTGGGACGTTACAATCTATCCCCCTCAAATTGAATTTAGTCCTCTAAATTTGCTTATCCTCGATAATAAAAAATTTTAGACTCCTAATTCTAGTATCTCAATAATCCATACTTCCGCTGCGTCACTCTGATAAAATAAGTGTTAGGCTGTGCTTATCTTTCCTCAATCCTAATTAAATTTGCCTTCAAAATCCTCTTTTGCAAATTGCAACTTAAAGCGACTTATAATGATTTAGTTCTATTTTACTATGATCTCGAATTTCGAATTTTCTCAAAATTCACAATATTAGAAATGGAGGTCCAAACTTATTGTATTTTACTTTCCTTACACTATACCCAAGATGTTCATCGGTCTGTTATATTTCACTATTAAAATCTCAAAAGAATGCTTTCTTAAATTTATGGAACTCAAGGTATGCCAAGGCTTTAAATCCAAATATTAGCATTTATGCAGTTCAAATTAAGAGATCTTAGCATCAAAAGTTACTAATCGACTTCTATCCTTGATAATATACTTAATAGTTAAACATTATCTCAACCCCATAATAATATTAGCCTAAAATCCTTGAATCGAATTTTATCTTACGGCACCAAAATAACGTAACTTAACTATTTACAAGTACATCCCAAATATAAATTTTTTGTAAATCTTAATTTCACATACACTGGAAAAAATAGAAACAATAATTCTTAAGAAGTATTCAAAAACATAAAAATAATTCTGAATTAAAATGACGAAAATTGGTAAGGATATTAATATAAATTTTAAAAAAATTACTCCTCTATAACAGTGCCCAAAAACTTGTTGCGTGTTTGCTTAAAAAAATATGTAGTGTCAAGTTTTAGTACTGTACTAGACGAATATCATTCTCATAGATAATGTATATTAATAATACATTAAGTACTGTAATTAAAATAATCAAATTTTAATTAGAAAATTATATAATAGTTTTGATTATTAATTAATAAACAAAATATAAATTCAAGTGCAAAAAAAAAAAACAAAAACAAAACAAAACAAAAAAACCTAGTGGCAAAAAAAATCTTGTGGTATCATATCACTTGGTCTACACTATATTTAATTATTATTAATCTCTATATTCATAAATTTACTAGAATCCGATATTCTTATTAAGAATCATATATAAAATAATATCAATAGTTCAATAATTCTTTTAATTGTTTCAATAGAGTTATAGACTTCTCGAACTCTATAAACACCAACAGTGTATTTTTCTACGATCATATTCAAAATATTCTTTCTCAAGTTATAGATTTCAAAAAAATATGACAATTCGATTATTGATCAATTAATTGAACACAAATAAACAAAATGCAAATAGAATATATAAATCAAACATTCAAAAATATAGTTCCGACCAAACTACGTCGTCCTATAGACAATTAAATTAGTTCATGACGTAATGACAACGAAAATAAATCATGTTTTTCTACATCAAAGTAAGAAAATAAGTAACTGAGAAGAATAAAAAAAGAAATATTGAAGTCAAATCAACATCTCCATCCCCACGATAATCTATCTTCGTCGTCGTTCTTCTTATTTGTCTTCATTCTTTTTCTCTCTCTCTGAATCTCAGAATTCGTGTGTGTATGTATGGCTCTCCTTTTTTTCCTCTATCATGGTGGCTAGGGTTTCGACCTTTTTAAACTCTCATAGTTTCTCTCCATGTTATGCACACCACGTCAAGTAGCTGAGCTATCTGAACATGCAGTTGTGCTTGTTCTTCTATCCTCGGCATGTAAGAGTGCTTTCCTCTCTACGTGTAGCAACCAAATTCTCGGTCGTGTGATGGGATTGCGTGGGTGCATCTGATTGCTTCTTCATCGACTTGATATTGTAGTCAAGCTATCTTTGTTGCATGGGTGTGCTTGACATTATGTCTTAGCACTTCATGTCCACTTCTTTCAGTTCTTGATGCGATCCGGGTGAAATGGGTGAGCCGGGTTGGGTGCTCCACCGGATCTGCTATTAATATAATGTGGGAAATGAGAGCAAGATGTTTGGATCAAAAGCTTTTCTTCTCGGACAGCTAGAAGGATCTGCAACCAAGAAGATAACCACGTGAATGGACGTCGGAGGGGTGTCCGGCATGGCCACTCCGATGCTTAAGTCAGTGAATGATTCAAGCAAAAAAACAAATGTAACCGAGTGATGGTTGTGATATTGGTGTAAGAGTGTAGGGCAATAAATGAGTAATAAATGTGAGTATTTAATATCTGAATAGAGAGTAAATTTAAAGAGAGAACCTGGTATTTATAGTAGGGGATGTAATGATGAACTCGTTTTGCGCGCTACCTACTAATTATAGTAGGGTGGTTGATCATACCCTATATTCTGACATGTCAAATCTCATACTAGTCACATCCAGCCTACCTGATTTTGTCAACCACTTGGATTGATGTCAGAGATGAGCAGCCCCCCACACTCTATCTTACTAGTATACTCGAGTGCAGCGCTCATACCGAAATAGCTCGGGTGATAAGCTTCTCGGGGGTTGGCTCGAGAGCCCGGGCATCCATTATCCCTGGGAGAAGACGTCTGATCTCTTCAATTATCCGGCCTGCTGATGAACCCTTCCCATAGATTCTCCATGGCGAGCCATACATCTGGTGCCCCGGGCCATCCGGGATCCGATCTCCTTTGCAGACCTACCCTATAGCCCCCGATCATCCATGACGGGCACTATCCATGGCCCGAGACATCCCGGGGCATCATTACTCCTTCCTCAAATAGTCAGGCTAGAGAAATACTCGCTGTCCCGAATAGTCTTGTGTGTCCGGTCAAGGAAGATACATTATTGTTTATTCTCCTTGATCTAGTGGGGCTGATGTCACATTATTAGGTTGACGTAAGCCCTAGAATCCCATCAGTCAGAAACTTTTCATATTCCAAGAAGATAAATCATTATGACGCCTCGAAGTTCGAACCTGTCCTTTCAAATATCCCGCGCGATTTCTAACGTTAATCTGATCCGTCCATTAGTTTTGCGATCAACGGCTCAGATCAGTCCCCCTTTCCTATATATACTCTTGCTTCAAATTCATTCAGAACTTTTCACTTCTTGCGCTTTTAATCCACTGAAATCTTATCTCCTCCAACAACGTGCTCTCTCATCTCAGACGATCTTTGCTTCCAGTCAACCGTCGTCACTTTTACCTCATAAGTTCTTCTCCCTTTCTTTTGTTTACCATGTCAAATTCCACCTCCTCCACTTCTGGTCGAAACTCCTAGGGTCTATCGAAGGACAACTCCATGAGCCCTTCTGAAACCTCTGTCCACATTCCTATAGTCATTCTCATTCCAGTTTTTCGACTATTAAAAAAAAAATAAGAAACCATTACTTCTTCCCGACCTGCCGGTTCCAGGGGGAAAGAGAGGGACAAGGTAGCAGGGCCCTTGTGGTTCTCTACAGTGACCTCCACTCTTCGTCCTGGGGCCTCTGATGAAATTAGGTCCCTAGGATCGATCCTTTCCACCTATAAGATCAAGATACCCGGGCCAAATGATCACCCAGACACTCCACCCCCAGGATTTCAAACCTTCTTTATAGAACAACTTAAGAGTGGGCTTCGATTCCCGATCCACCATTTCTTCGAAGGGATTGCCCAGTTCTTTGGGCTCCTGATTAACCACCTTCATCCCAATGCCTTTAGGATCAAGGCTGCCACCTTTATTCTTTTCCGTATGAAGAATCTACCCATCAACTCCTTCATCTTTCACTTTTTTTATTCCTGCCATTTTAATGACGGGTCTTTTCTTTCATGACCCGCATGAAATACCAATTTTTGACAGACATCCCTTCCTCCTTGAAGGGGTGGAAAACCAAATTTTTCTTCTTGCAACTCCCAACTCCCCTGACATGTTCAACAGGCTTTTATCCACAATGCCAGGGCAACCAAAAATCCCTTGAGATTATAAACTCCTTCCCGCTTTCACCCTAGGCTTGGGACGCTATAGGGGGACAATCCTTCCTGTCCTCCGTGTTGATTGGGGGGAGATAATATAATTTATTATGGGATCGGGTCCCGGCCTGAAGACCCTGTGGACCAGATGATAGATGAATTTGGCCAGGTTGGGTCACAGGCTGGTAAATTAATTTTTCCTTGGTTCTTTTCACTTGTGTTTTATTTTTCTGACTTGTACCTTTGATGCAGCGGAGGAAGATATGGTCAAGGCCAGCCTCCTCGAAGCAGCTTCCCGGAAAATAGCTGAACAACAACATGCCCGAGAAGAAAAGAGGGCCCGAGAAGCACAAGAGCAGGAGGAACGCCGAGCCCGAGCAGAGGCTGAGGCTCGGGTGAGGCTCGGGAAGAGACTATCCCTACCAGGGAGGAGACAACCTCTCTGACCAGTGAAGGGTACCCGGCTCCTCTGAATCATCGCAGGAGGAACGCTGTGATGGAGCCGATCACAGAGACTATTACAGTAGAGGAGGAGGAGCCTGAGATGATCACCCGATCACATCCCCCTCCCGGCTCATCTACTAGTCCTATTTCACAGGGTGGAGCGGCCCTAGATTTGCCAAACCTTTTTGGCGACGAGGTGAGCACAGATCTGTCCAAGATGGTGCGGGGCCTTCTTCAGTCCCGAGGAAGTGGATCATCTCAAGGACTCCATCCCAACCAAAAATTGTATGAAGGGGTCTCCCGCTCCTTCTTAGTGAGTTCACCTCCTCTCTTCTCCTTTTTTTTATATATGTACCACCAATATGACCTTTCTTTTGATTTGCAGGGCTTGCAGATGCTGATATCTGCTTACGAGCATGTGGCTGGGGCAGCCAA
The DNA here is from genome assembly GCF_022965805.1 of Primulina eburnea. Lineage (NCBI taxonomy): Eukaryota > Viridiplantae > Streptophyta > Magnoliopsida > Lamiales > Gesneriaceae > Primulina > Primulina eburnea. Next base: position 30,933,183 of record NC_133104.1, read on the forward strand.
GCAAGCAAATCAACGTGCCTCTTCTACCCAGGAGATGTACAATAAACTTCAAGAATAATTGGGCCGGATGTCGGAGATTTATGAGCACGTTTTGGCCCGTGAAAGAGCCAGATGGAAAAAACAACTGGATCTCGCCAAAGCAGATCTAGCTACCGCTCAGTCTGAGTTGGAGTCATCTCGAAAAGAGTTTTATTATAACTTAGATAACTGCCAAGTTGGAATCGAAGACAGCTAAGGAAGAAGCAGCATTTGCCCGGGCTCATGATGAAGAAACAAAGGTTGCTCTGGATCTCCTGAAGGCTTCTTAGGAAGAGAAAATAGCTCAATTCTTGAAGTCCCGAGAGCTGAAAAAGATAGTGGCTGATAAAGCCTTCGTTTATTTTGACCTGGGCTTCAATAAATGTCTCGAGCAATTCCAAGAAGCAGGCCTCGTTCCTCCTGATAACGAAGATTTCTCTTATTTGATGAGGGCTGCTTCCTCTCTCCCAGAGGATGCAGAGGAAGAGGAAGAGACCCAAAATTAGGCTAGGATTTTATTTTCATCTCGGGCTTCCGGGCACCTTGTAAATTATTTGTTTAATGAAATATGTTTTTCCTCTTCATTTTTCTTGCATTTGATAAGTAGTTGAAAATATTCCTAAGTGTAGAAATGGCTCAAACTTTTTCGAATATCTTCACAATTTATAACTTAATTACTAAAAATATTTGACATATAATCGGGTTATAGGTCCCTGGGCCAGGGTATGGGTGGGGTACAGGTCCTTGGGCTTAATAGATAACCGAGGTACGGGTCCCCGGGCTTAATAGACATTTCCTTGAATGATATTCGTTTTATTCGAATACAAATTAAGGGAAACAAAAGAACTTTTAAGCGTAATATCTTTTTAAATGAAATGCATTCCATGGTCTCTTGAGGATGTGTCCGTGAGAATTTTCCAGATAATAAGCTGATCCTAAGCTGACTCTTTGAATTACCTTAAAAGGTTCTTACCAACGGGCTTCTAATTTCCCCACATTTTCTACTGGGTTCACTTTCTTCATGACCAAGTCCCCGACCTAGAAATCTCGTGCTCGAACATGTTTATTATATTATCTCATAATCCTACTTCGGTAGGCTTCCATTCGGATGGCTGCCCGATCTCTCTTTTCTTCCACTAGATCAAGTTCAATGGCCCGGATTTGATCATTGTTACTTGGGTAAGATTCCACCCGAGTAGAAGATTGTCCGATTTTTCCACAGGTAGAACTACTTTCGAGCCATAGACTAAACTGTATGGAGTTTCTTGGGTAGCTGCCCGAGGCGTAGTCCTATATGCCCATAATACACTAGGTAACTCTTCAACCTAATCTTTTCCATTTCCTTGGAGTCGGGCTTTTAATGCTTGTACAATAATCCAGTTGGTCACGTCGGTTTGGCCATTAGCTTGTGGATAAGCTACCGAGGTAAAATCTTGAATAATTTTCATTTCTTGGCACCAAGAAATGATTTTCTTACCATGGAATTGTTTCCCATTACCTGAAATTAACTTTCTAAGGATGCTAAATCTGCAAACAATGTTTTTCCAAAGAAATTTCATCACCTCTTCCTCGGTAATCTTGGCCAAAGGCTCGGCCTCTACCCATTTAGAGAAAAAATCCACAGCTACCAGATGGAACTTTTTCTGACCCCGGGCTATGGAAAAAGGACCCACGATATCCATGCCCCATTGATCAAAGAGGACATGATGCTGAGATCGGTTGCATGCCCATAGTTGGGTTGTATTGAAATACAGAATGATACTGGCAGCCTTTACATTTTTGAACAAGTTGAACAGCATCTTGATTCACTCGGGGCCACCAAAATCCGGCTAGTATTGCTTTTCGAGCCAGGGCAATCCGCCGAGATGTTCACCACAGCATCCTTCATGGTTTTCTCGGAGGACATACTCCACTTCAATTTCTGCTAAACATTTGAGCAAAGGGCCATGGTATGATCTCCTGTATAAAACATCATTTAAAAGGACGAACCTAGGTGCTTTCATCTTTATTTTTAGAGCTTGAGTCCGGTCCTCTAGGAGCTTGGCATGAGCTATATAGTCAATCAAAGGGGTCATCCATGAATTTTGTGTTGATGGCACATTTTCATCAACGAGAGAACCAGTCGGGTGAAACACAAGATCTCCCTCGTGCTTACGTCTGATATAGAAGAGGCATTTTGGCTAAGGTATCAGCCTCCTCATTCTCTTCCCTGAGAATCTGCTCAATGCTCTAATCATTTAAAGATGTTGCCCGGGCTGTGATGAGCCCCATATATTTGAGCGTTTTTTTCGTTTTTAGCTTCATATGCCCCTTTGATTTGATGGGCGACCAATTGAGAATCAGAGTATATAATGAACCTGGAAGCTCAGACTTCTCGGGCGGCTTGTAATCCGACCAGGACAGCTTCATATTCAGCTTCGTTATTGGTAACCCGAGAATCAATCCTTAAAGCTAGCTTAACCTTCTCTCCTGATGGAGCAATCAAAACTACCCCGACCCCACACCCATGACAAGTTCGATGCACCATCAACAAAAACTCTCCATACTTCTTCCTCTTGTGGCTGAATCATTTCTATCAATACGTCTGTTAATGTTTGGGCTTTTACAGCAATCCGAGGTTTATACTAAATGTCATATTCCCCGAGTTCGATTGTCCATTTGACCATTCTTCTTGAGACTTCAGAATGTTTCATTATTCTTCCCAGTGGGGAGTTAGTGAGAACCACAATTTGATGTGAAAGACAATAGGGTCTCAGCTTTCGTGCAGTTATTACCAAGGCCAAAGCTATCATCTCTACTTCACTGTATTTTAGTTCTGCTCCTCTGAGGGCATGACTGACATAATACACCGACTTCTGGTCGGTCCCTTCCTCCCGGATAAGTACAGTGCTAACGGCGTACTCCGTAGAAGATAAATAAACCCACAACTTTTTCCCAGGCTCGGGCTTTACTAATATGGGCAACTCGACCAAGTGCTTTTTTCGGATATTGAAAAGCTTGCTCACATTTCTCGTCCCAACCAAACTTTTGTGCCTTCTTCAGAACTTGAAAAAATGGATAGCTTCTATGGGAAAACCTAGAAATGAATCGAGACAAGGCAGCGATTCTCCCGGTTAACTTCTGTACTTCCCGGATAGATTGAGGGGAAGGCATGTCAAGCACTGTTTTGATTTTTTCCGGGTTACTTCAATTCCTCGGTCAGTTACCAGAAAGCCCAAGAATTTTCCACTCTTTACTCCAAAAATACATTTGGTCGGGTTGAGCTTTATTTCATACTGCTTTAGGGTGGCAAAGGTCTCAGCCAGATCAGCAGCAAAGCAAGAGATTTCTCGGGACTTGAATAAGATGTCATCCATGTAAACTTCCACATTCCTACCCATCTGCTTCTGAAAGACACGATTCATCAGACGTTGGTATGTGGCTCCAGCGTTATTCAATCCAAAGGGCATGACCACATAACAGAAGGTGCCTCCAGAAGTGATAAAGCTAGCTTTATCTTGATCTTCCCAAGCAGGGGGGTTTTGATGGTATCTTTGATATGCATCCACGAAGCTTAACAATTTGAAACCGGAGGTTGAATCCACCAATTGGTCAATCGAGGGAAGCGGGTAACAATCTTTGGGACAAGCTTTATTCAGATCCCGAAAGTCTACGCACATTCTCCACTTCCCCGTAGTTTTTGGAACAAGGACCACATTCGAGAGCCAAATAGGGAATTGCACATCCCGAATGTGGCCGGCCCGCAGCAACTCCAAAACCTGTTCATCAATGACTTTATCTTTTTCGGGGCCAAAATGTCTTTTCCTCTGCTTCACAAGCCGAGACTCCAGGATAATATTAAACTTATGCTCAGCCACTTGGGGTGACATTCCGACTAGTTCCTGCTGAGACCAAGCAAAAACACTTATGTTAGCTTTTAAACAGTCCAAGAGACTTACCCAGGTGGAAGCATTAAGGTCTCCGGCCACCCGGATATGCTTCCCTGGCTCAACCTCCACCACTTTCTACTTCTCCTCGGCAACGAATGCACCTCCGTTTCCTCAGCCACCTTCTCTGCTCAGATCACTTTCTTTCCTCTGTCTTCTTTCCTTGCCCTCTTTTGATCCACTCAGACAGCTTCCCCGTAACACTTCCGAGAAGAAGGCTGATCTCCTTTGACTTCCCCGACTTGACCTCGTACCGAAACTTGATTTTTTGATGGTAAGTGGAGGCCACAGCCTTCATCTCGTTCATAGCTGGTCGCCCGAGGATGATATTATATGAAGATGGGGCATCCACTATTGTGAAGACTGTCATGACTGTCTTTCGCAAGTCTCCAGTTCCCAGAGTTAATAGCAGTGTTATTTCTCCTTCTGGATATTCATCATGGCCTACAAAGCCAAACAACTAAATCTCAACTGCCTCCAACTGATACTCCTGCAACTCCATTTGCTCCAAGGCTTCTTTGAAGATGACATTGACATAGCTGCCATTGTCAATGAAAACTTTTAATACATCATAATTGGCGACCCGAGCTTGAATAACAAGAGCATCATTATGGGGTAGACTGACTCCCCTGAGGTCTTCCAGGCCAAAACTTATGACAGGCTCATTTCCTTCCATCAATTTCAAAACACTCTTTTCTACTTCTTGCCTTCCGAGCCCGGTTGGAATCACCATCTGCGGATCCTCCTGAGATCATTTTTATTACTCCTCGAATCGAGGGAAGAGTCTTTTTTCTCTATTTGCTTATTTCTCCTTTCCCAGCAGCTTCCTTCCTCTCTCCTGCTCCCCCTCAGGACATCTGTCGATCTTCTAGAAATATTAGGTCCGGGGCGCAGGGCTAACAAGGGTGGTTTCCTTGGCTCACTGTGGGTGTTAAATCTTGGAGTAGAACGCCGATTGGATTCTTTCTTCAAAGTTCGACACTCATTAGTGTCATATGAATATTCTTTATGAAGGGTACAAAACCCTTTCTTCTCTGGTCTCGGTAATTGTTCCATTTCACTCGGGTGCTAGGCCATATCTGAGCTACACTCTTGAATCTCCAAATCCCGGGAATTCTCAAAGGGATGTGAGAAAAATGCCCCAAACCACCCTTTTATGAGCTCTTTCTTCGGGCCAGACAACCCGATCTCCCCTGGCCCTTTTCAAAGCTTCTCTCTTTTGGTTTTGGGCCTCCTCCATGTTGATGTATTTTTCTGCCCGGGATAAGAGATCTTCAAAGTCTCTGGGCAACTTCTTTGTTAAAATCGAAAGAAATCTCCCTCCCTCAACCCTTGCATGAATGCAGTAGTTTATGTCTCCGGGGCGTAGGCAGGGACATCCAAAGCCACTCTATTGAATCTTTTGATGTATGCCCTTAAAGTTTCATCATGGCCCTGCTTCACTTCAAACAAACTGAAACCAATTTTTTTATATTTTTTGCTGCTGCTAAACTGGTGCAAGAACACTTTTTGGAAATCTTCAAAAGATTAATACTTTGTGGTGCCAACCCTTCGAACCATCTCTGGGCCGAGTCGACCAAGGTGGTCAGAAACACTTTACATTTAATTTGGTCTCCGTAACAATGTAGCATGGACATATTTTCGAATCTGGAGAGATGTTCTTCGGGGTCAGAACTTCCGTCATAATCCTTAATCCTGGCCGACTTGAAGTGCCCGGGAAGTGGCTCTCGGACAATGACATTAGAGAACGGGCAACCCTTGACAACAACTCGAGCACTGCTCCTAGAGCCGACTTGCCCCTCCAACACTTTCACCTTCTTCCTCAACTCTTTTAGCTCTTCTGCCACAGTAGGAGATTCAGAACCAGTACTCGACTCCCTCTCTTCCTCCCTTCTTTCCTCTTCCTGATCTTCTCGTACTTGCTCATGCTCCTGATCTGGATGAGTAGAATGATGAGCGATGGCTTTCTTTGCCAAGGTTGCCTCCACAGCATCAGAAACAATCTTGGCCAACTCTACAGGTGTTAAGTTGATGGTAGGCTGGGGACCAGTAGGTGGAGGTCCACCTGCACCAGAAAGATGTGTATTATTATCTCCCTGGATCCAACAAGTTTCTTGATTCGTTCTCCTAGTAGGAGACATATCCACGCTTTATAACTCTATTTCCCACAGACAGCGCCAATGATGTGATCCGGATGAAATGAGTGAGCCGAGTCGGGTACTCCACCGGATATGCTATCAATATAATGAGGGAAATGAGAGCAAGATGTTTGGATCAAAAGCTTTTCTTCTCGGACAGCTAGAAGGATCTGCAACCAAGAAGATAACCACGTGAATGGGCGCCAGAGAGATGTCCGGCATGGCCACTCCGATATTTAAGTCAGTGAATGATTCAAGCAAAAAAACAATGTAAACGAGTAATGGTTGTGATATTGGTGTAAGAGTGTAGGGCAATAAATGAGTAATAAATGTGAGTATTCAATATCTGAATAGAGAGTAAATGTAAAGAGAGAACCTGGTATTTATGTAATGATGACCTCGTTTTACGCGCTACCTACTAATTATAGTAGGGTGGCTGATTATACCCTATATTCTGAAATGTCAAATCTCATACTAGTCACATACAGCCTACCTGGTTTTGTCAACCACTTGAATTAATGTTAGAGATGGGACAGCCGCCCACACCCTATTTTACTAGTATACTCGATTGTGGCGCTCATACTGAAATATCCCAGGTGATAAGCTTCTCGGGGATGGCTCAGGAGCCCGGGAATCCAATATCTCGGGGAGAAGACGTCTCGATCGTTCAATTATCCGGCCTACTGATTAACCTTTCCCATAGATTCTCCCTACCGAGTCCATACATCTGGTGCCCCGGGCCATCCGGGATCCGAGCTCCTTTGCAGACCTACCATATTCCCCCGGATCATCCATGGCCCGGGAATTCCCTGACCCGGGCACTATCCACGGCCCAGGACATCCCGGGGCATCAGTCCTCATTTTCATTCCATTCCAAGCCTTCGTAGCCACATAATGCGTGCATTAGCTATGTCTATGTGAACGACACAAACAACTGCCAACTGCAAAAGTGCATAAAACTGCTAAAAAACAAGCATAATCCATGTTAGATCATAACATAAATGAAGTGTAAAAATTGCACTTATCACCTACTACGGAAATGGTTCCATCTACCTCATTGATTTTGTTTAATATTATAACTCATTAATATGATATTTATAATGAATATAACACAAAATATGGTGGAAAATTGTTACACATGAAGCATATTCTATTACTACTAGTAATATCACTTTTGAACTTATTAAAACACAATTTTTATTAAGGGGCGGACAAAACATCTATAAGAACCCTCAAGTTCTAGTGAGAAACTTGATAATTATTTTACCCCTGCTTTTTGTTTTTGTGATGCATATTGCAATTGTGGTTGTAAAAAACACAAGTATATCCAATTATATCTATAATTACTAAATAAATTCTAGCTTGCCTCGTTCCAACTGTTGCAGTAGAGAAATTTTTTAATACCGGAATAAATACATTAGATGATAGACGTTCTAGCCTAATGTTTGCTCAATTATTGGAAAAAATCCGATATTTGAACACAATATATTAAAAATAATGAAAAAGAACAATACGAAACTAAGATAATGTCCAGAACAACAACGAGAGAAAATGCGATTGATTAAACAACGTCACTCTATAAAGGTAAGCGAGCTACGTGGACCTTGATTCCTCTACATCAAAAGAGAATATATAGGCAACTTATGTAGTCTTATATAGTTATAACTATAAAAGTTCAAGATTTTTTTATAATTTTTTTTATTCTTTAATTATCTATTAACAAAAAAGTTTTTTTTTAAAAAAAATAATAAAAAAAGGTGGAATTGAACCCGAACCCGAACCAAAACCAAAACCTCAACTTCGCAACGTGACCCTACCCCTCCGGGTCTAACCCAAACCCATATCAGCCAGGTCTAGATACAATTCCACTTTCGGAATTTGGGCACTTCGAAGTTTCAAACCGATTTATCAGGTAACTCACAGAATAGCTAGCTAGAAGCTGACGCTTGTCGTATGAGGTACCGAAAAATAGGATATAGACATCCTAAATATAATGACCCATAAACACCTCTTTATCATATGACCTAGTCTATTAAATAGTAATAATTGGATAAAACAAAAAGAATATTTTTCCTCTTACAATCTAAAATCATGTAAAGTTTAAATTAAGAGAAACCTCATTTTATTGATTCCAAGTGAGCAAATACCTTCGGCAGCACAAAATCTAATTAATTAGTTATAATGTTTCATAATATCGATAGACGAAAGGACATCTGTAACTTTCCATGATTGTTGGCTGGAAAATAACTATGAAAATAATACTAGCAAAATTAAGAACGATTACATTAATTTTGTAGTAAGATTAATAACTGAAGCTGTCATTTTAAGAGGTGGTCGGTACCGTATTGAAATTTCAGATGTCGTATACCGTACAGAAAATACCGGTATGATAAAAATGATACCGTTACCGTATCGACTTTCGGCGTACCAACTACCGTTAAAATACTGTAATACCGAAAGTATACGTAAAAAAAATCATTTTCTTGTATTTTCAAAGTCAGTGATAACCAATACGAAATAAATCCCTCAAGACAATCAAATAGACCTGGAAAAATATATACAAAACAAATTCATCAAGAAAATTATAAATACCGACCGCAACACATGTTTGGAGATCCAAGATATCAAATGAACACCAATAAATTTCAACCTCAACATTTGCGACTTCTTCATCCGCTATATTTGTAACAATGTCTGAGCTCATGTGATTTCTGAAGCCTGACAGCTTTTCAACAAGTTGAATCTCAGCTTTCAGTCCTCTAGCTAGCTGTAAAGTTAAGCTATAGAGATAAGATTTCTCAACAGTTTAAATTCTCAATTATGAGTCGAGTTGCTTCATTGAACTTTGATTTGGGCTATTCCAACATTATGAGTCCAAACAGAAATTAAATTATTTATTTTGGTACTGTATCGATATATATATCGTTTTATACCAAAAAATACCTTAAATTTTTTTTAAAAAAATTAACTTTATTATTTAAAAATGTTATATATTTTTTAATTTATATATATTCTTTCAGTATTTCGGTATATACCAAATATTTCAAATTCTATACTGTTATCGTACCGAATATTTCGGTATCGGTACCATACCGTACCGAATATTTCGATATATCGAAATTTTTGATAAATTCGATATTTTTTGGTACGGTAACCTCGCTATATCGAAAGGATATATGGCTTTTGTGAGACAGTCTCACGAGTTTTTATATGTGAGACGGGTCAACTCTACCGATATTCACAATAAAAAATAATACTCTTAGTATAAAAAGTAATATTTGTTCATAAATGACTCAAATAAAAGATTTATCTCACAAAATACGACTCGTGAGACCGTCTCACACAAATTTTTACCATATCAAAAATTCAATATATTTCTCCATCCCTATTCATTTTGCAGCCTTATTAGTTATTAACCATGTATATAGATAGTATCCGAACAATAATTCTAATTGTTTTAAAAAATATCACATTTGTTTTTCACGTCACCCAATGCATTTGTTTCATGAAATAAATACATCTATACTATATATTAAGTAGGGGTGTTCAAATTTCGGTCAAAACCGAAAAAACCGGTCGAACCGTAAAATTCGGTTTTTGCGGTTCGGTTTTTTCGGTTATTTGACCGGTTTCTGTAATGCCCAAGAATTGTCGTAGAATTGATCAGACAAGATTAATGTAATGCCCAAGACTTGTAGAATTAATCAGATAAGATTATGAGATGTTACAAGGATTAAAAATGTGGATTTTTAGAAAATGCAGGACTGCACCCGCGGTCTAGGAGACACCGCACCCGCGGTGTAAGTCCAGTAGGGTAGGGATTTTGGGCGAAGCAAGACCGCACCCGCGGTCTTGCATACACCGCACCTGCGGTCAAGACACCGCACCCGCGGTAATGATAACACCGCACCCGCGATCCAAGCTTTCAGGAAAAAGAAAGGATAGACATTGCATGAGCGCACCCGCGGTCTTACACTTACCGCACCCGCGGTACGACGTGCTTTGCAAAGAATGCGCCACCTCTTGACATGCATGCAATGATATATATAGGTGGTAATCCATTCGAAATTCATTCAGAATTGAGGAAAAGGGTCGAAGCTTTGGCACGAGAACTCCTTACGCCTTTTGTGAGAAATCCGTCCGTCTGAATTTGAATCCGACTTCGGTATCGAGTTCCTAGCAACGTAGGCTACAACTGGACGTAAGTTTTACTACGTTTTGACATGCTTTGAAATTATGGTATTGTCAGAATTGAATGGGACTCATATATGTTGTTCTTGACATGTTAGACAGCGTAGAATCGAAGTCAGATTAAGAAACGGACTGAATATGAACTTGTTATGATTTCAGAATAAGATTGAATAAGAATTGATATCCAGATTGAGTGGTTATCGATTATGGGATATTAGAATTGATATCTGACTGATATGATAGGGCTGGATATATTAAGATTATGGTGTTATGTTGTTGAAACAGAATTTGATTGAATTCTGTTTGTATCCAGTATTAATTGAGTGGTGTATTGATACCATACTCCTCGATATTGTTCTTGTCAGATTGAGTATTGACAGGCTTGGGATTCGAGATTTCGACAGAGCCAGATTATCAGAAAGAAAGGTATAAATTAATGTTGAGTTGGGATTGCACAACTCGAGTGAGGTTTGACTAGAGTTTCCGTAAATCACATACTTTCAATTATTGCATTGACATTTGCAATTGATGAGACTTATGATCGTTGTCTATTGATTTATAGCCACTGCATGTAATGACTGCTGATTCGCTAGTCATTGATTGAGTTGCTTAGATACTGACTGTATGTATGGATTACTGAGTCGTTGAGTCATAGGCTGATTCGCCTAGTCACCGGCTGATTCGTCGGGTTATTGACTGATTCGTCTTATTATCGGCTGATTCACCTAGTCACCGGCTGATTCGTCGGGTTATTGACTGATTCGTCTTATTATCGGCTGATTCGCCTAGTCACCGGCTGATTCGTCTGGTGATTGACTGATTCGTCTAAACTTAAGCTGATTCGCTTAATTACAGGCTGAGTTGTCTGATTATGGGCTGATTCGCCTAATTACCGGCTGATTCGTCGGGTTATTGAGTGAGTCGTCAATTCTGCGGCTGATTCGCCCAGACACTGGAGATATTAATTATATCGATGCCGTTTAGGAATTGATTCATTCCCATCGACTGAGATTCGATATAATTACCTATATCCAGACATCGGGATCCCTAGGTTAGAGTTGAGTCGAGTCTGAGACGACGCGTTGTTTGAGTTGAGTTTGAGTCTGAGTGTGATTCATTGCTTGATATTGATTTATATTAATTGATGTTGATTATGTTCCTGATGATGGTACATGTTTAGAATAAGAGTTATTCTTGATATTGCTTCATGTTCTGATTTGATACATGTTATGAATACTTCTTATATGCTTTCGTATATGCTTTTATATGACTGCATGTTTACATTGTTTATACTGGGATATTTATATCTCACCGGAGTTATCCGGCTGTTGTCTTGTTTTGTATGTGTGCATGACAACAGGTGGGGCTGGATCAGGGTCAAGAAGAGGATGAGAGAAGACGAGTTTAGCGTGGTGATTCCGGACTTGGTTTAGAGATAGGGTTAGACACTTGATATGAGTTGTTAAACCCTAGTTGAATAAATGTATGTTGTACAGGACTTGTACTTTTATACTGAGATGTATATTCATGTTTAATATGTAATTTGAGTAAATTACATTACGTTTCCGCTCTGTATTTTAAAAAAAATTTAGACCCTGTTTTATAATTGATTAATTAGTCCCAAACATGATTAAGAACTTGATTAGCGTCCGGGTCCCCACAACAGGTGGTATCAGAGCTGTAGGTACTAGAACTGTAGATTCTTGAGATTGAGATAGAAAAGGCTAATGAGCGGGGTAGATTGAGTTTTCTTTCCTTGCTTGTGATTGCTAGCATGACTTACTGCTTTATATGATACATATTACTTGATTTATCTGATTTGATTTTGTAATATGTATTATTGGGAACGAATCTGAATTGATTCTCGATCAGCAGTAAGATGATCGGAGGAGGGACTGAATTGAAACAGGTTTGTGGGATTGAGTTACTAATCCTTGTGATATTCAGATATGCCTCCTAGAAAAATACCAGAACAAGGTAGTACATCCAATCCTCCAATGGATGTAACACCGACTCCAATGGAAACCTTGCTGAAGAGGTTTCAGTCATTCAAACCACCCACTCTGACGGGTACTGAGACATCAGTCGAGTGTGAGAGTTGGTTAGGTAGCATTGAGTTGTTGTTTGATTCACTGGAGTACAGTGATGAGCGCCGGATTAAATTGATTGGACACCAGTTGCTGGATGTTGCACAAAGCTGGTGGATTACAATGAAGAGAGCCTTGGAGCAGCGAGGTACGATTGTTACTTGGGATGTATTTAAAACTGAGTTTTATCAGAGATTTTTCCCAATATCGTATAGAAAAGACAAGGGAGCGGAGTTTGCCAATTTGAGACAGGGTCAACTGAACATTGAAGAATATGTGACCAAATTCTCTACCTTGTTGAAGTTTGCTCCACATGTGTCTGAAAATGACGAAGCCGTTGCTGATCAGTTCATCAATGGCTTGAATCCCGATATTTTTACATTGGTGAACACAGGACGACCGAATAACTTTGCTGATGCCATGAATAGAGCAAAGGGCGCTGAGGCGGGCCTGATAAGGCAAAGAGGAGCTGAATTTGTTCCTCCAGTGTCGAGACCACAGCAACCACTTCCCCGATTCGAGAGTGGCAGTAGCAGTGGTGGAATGAAAGATTTTCTGAAGGCTAGAGGAAAGCAATTTAAGAAGTCTGGCGGCAGTTCTTCTAGCTCTAGGGGTTCTCAGCAGAGTTATACTGGTGTTTACTGCGGAAATTGTGGAGGGAGACATTCCACTGAGCAATGCCAAGGAGTACTTGGTAGCTACCACTTCTGCAAGCAACAGGGACATTTTTCTAGAGTGTGTCCACAGAGGGGTTCCCAAAGATCCCAGGGAACCGAAACATCTGGATCAGCGGCACAGTGGAGTAGACGATCAGCTGCCGTTCCTTCATTTCAGCCAGCACCATCTCAGTCACAGCAGAGGCCAGGAGGAAGCCAGACAGTTGGCCAGCCTCCTAGACAGCAGGCCAGAGTATTTGCTTTGACCGAGGAGCAGGCTCAGGAAGCACCAGATGATAATGTTGCAGGTAACTGATTTGTTTGATTATCCTGCATATGTATTGAGGGATACCGGTGCTTCACATATTTGTATTTCTGAAAGATTTGCATTGATGCATTCATTATCTGTTGAGTCTTTATTTACTGTAGTAGTGTTTCTTTCCTTGAGAAAAGATCTTGTATCAGTGATTTCTGTTAGATCTTGTATACTACAGTAGGATGAGAATGAGATCGTGTTAGATTGTGTGGTAGATGGTATTGTACTGGTGTTCTATGATTTTGGAACTGCATTACTGATATTGATATGCTGACCAAGTACATAGCTACCCTAGATTAGTTTCAGAAGATGGTGAAAATCAGACCTGAGATGATCAAGAGATGAATATTGTACGATAAGAATTCCAGACTGAGAATTTCTTTGATATTCGTACTAGCTATGACTCGATTTTTACAGAAAGGAGCAGAGTGACTCCTTATGTATTCAGTTGATTTACTGAAGTTGAGTCTATCATTGGCTGATTTACCAATGATAAGAAAGTTCTCAATGTTTTCTCTGATAAGACTTCAGATCTGATTCCAATCAGAGAGATTGATTTTAGTCTTGAACTGATCTTAGAAATTGTTGAAATTTTGAATCCTGATTGAGAAAGATAGTAGACAATCAAGATTATATTGTACAGTCCGAATCAGAGTTGATTTCTAATTGATAGCAGTTTAAAAAGCTGATTAGAATATTTAGAACTCAATATCGTTAGTCAGAACAGAGTGTCGATCAGAGTAACAGATACGTGATGTTGTATTTTGTATGAGATTGATTATTCTGTGATGTCAGATGTGTCAGAATTGTACAGCAAAGATTGATAGTGATAATCAGAGCCGAATACCAGGTAGGTATTTCCTCTTTACTTTATGTTATTAACTGATTTGTGTATATCAAATAGTTCGAATCAGAAAGAACAGATATTGTTAGAAGCTTACAGTCATGGATTCAGTGTTCAGTCTGATGACTGAGACTGTATTGTATTCGAACAGATAGTTGTGATATAGACAGATGAGATCAGTTATAACAGAAATGTATTGAAATGTTGGCAGAAATTGTACTGATAAGTCTGAATTGCTAACAGAAGAAGCCAGAAAAGATAGAAATCAGAAAATTATTATAGATTTTGTATAGTTCTGAACAAAAATGGGAGTACATTTCTATGGCTTTCGTAATGAAATTACCGCCATTTTCTTTAGATTATGATATGATATGATTATGATTGACAGATTATTCAATCTATATCTATCAGTTTGTACCAGATTACGTACAAACAAAACCAGATGGCATAGATCAATGTCAAAGAAATAGTCAAATTGACGAGAATGCAAGAATTAGATGATATCAGATTGTGATTCTGACGGAGTTGTACTTGTGATAGATTATATCATAAGCTCTCTTGTGCAGATTTATTACAGATTGACAGATAGTCAGAGTAGATTACCAGATATTGACAGATAATTGTAGAGCTTTGGTACTGGATGTTAGTACTAGTTGATATAGATTATTGTCATGAAATGATTGACTGTATGACAGTAGCTATCAAGATAGTTCAGAATGGATAGATTTAAGAAACCAATGTCGGATGATGACGATTGGTAGTGGAAGATGAAGATTGATTATGTTCTAGATTGGGATAAACAGATAGGATAACAACTACAGATGGTATTGTTTTGTTATAGATTGCAGATTGGCATATACGGATGTTGTATAGCCAGTAATGCGGAATTGATTCGGCGAGAACGAGTTAAAGAAGGATTATGATATTATAATTCTTGACTTCTGATTCCAGACCAGAATCAGAGCTTGATCAAAGAAAAATACCTCAGAATGATGTTAGTAAAACGAGTTTGGATGTTAAACTCTGTTATTCATTTCTTCTAATAGATTTGGATTGCTTGTGGAGAGTTCGAGGACGAACTCAGATCTAAAATGGGGAGAAATGTAATGCCCAAGAATTGTCGTAGAATTGATCAGACAAGATTAATGTAATGCCCAAGACTTGTAGAATTAATCAAATAAGATTATGAGATGTTACAAGGATTAAAAATGTGGATTTTTAGAAAATGCAGGACTGCACCCGCGGTCTAGGAGACACCGCACCCGCGGTGTAAGTCCGGTTGGGTAGGGATTTTGGGCGAAGCAAGACCGCACCTGCGGTCTTGCATACACCGCACCTGCGGTCAAGACACCGCACCCGCGGTAATGATAACACCGCACCCGCGGTCTAAGCTTTCGGGAAAAAGAAAGGATAGACATTGCATGAGCGCACCCGCGGTCTTACACTTACCGCACCCGCGGTACGACGTTCTTTGCAAAGAATGCGCCACCTCTTGACATGCATGCAATGATATATATAGGTGGTAATCCATTCGAAATTCATTCAGAATTGAGGAAAAGGGTCGAAGCTTTGGCACGAGAACTCCTTACGCCTTTTGTGAGAAATCCGTCCGTCTGAATTTGAATCCGACTTCGGTATCGAGTTCCTAGCAACGTAGGCTATAACTGGACGTAAGTTTTACTACGTTTTGACATGCTTTGAAATTATGGTATTGTCAGAATTGAATGGAACTCATATATGTTGTTCTTGACATGTTAGACAGCGTAGAATCGAAGTCAGATTAAGAAACGGACTGAATATGAACTTGTTATGATTTCAGAATAAGATTGAATAAGAATTGATATCCAGATTGAGTGGTTATCGATTATGGGATATTAGAATTGATATCTGACTGATATGATAGGGCTGGATATATTAAGATTATGGTGTTATGTTGTTGAAACAGAATTTGATTGAATTCTGTTTGTATCCAGTATTAATTGAGTGGTGTATTGATACCATACTCCTCGATATTGTTCTTGTCAGATTGAGTATTGACAGGCTTGGGATTCGAGATTTCGACAGAGCCAGAGTATCAGAAAGAAAGGTATAAATTAATGTTGAGTTGGGATTGCACAACTCGAGTGAGGTTTGACTAGAGTTTCCGTAAATCACATACTTTCAATTATTGCATTGACATTTGCAATTGATGAGACTTATGATCGTTGTCTATTGATTTATAGCCACTGCATGTAATGACTGCTGATTCGCTAGTCATTGATTGAGTTGCTTAGATACTGACTGTATGTATGGATTACTGAGTCGTTGAGTCATAGGCTGATTCGCCTAGTCACCGGCTGATTCGTCGGGTTATTGACTGATTCGTCTTATTATCGGCTGATTCACCTAGTCACCGGCTGATTCGTCGGGTTATTGACTGATTCGTCTTATTATCGGCTGATTCGCCTAGTCACCGGCTGATTCGTCTGGTGATTGGCTGATTCGTCTAAACTTAAGCTGATTCGCTTAATTACAGGCTGAGTTGTCTGATTATGGGCTGATTCGCCTAATTACCGGCTGATTCGTCGGGTTATTGAGTGAGTCGTCAATTCTGCGGCTGATTCGCCCAGACACTGGAGATATTAATTATATCGATGCCGTTTAGGAATTGATTCATTCCTATCGACTGAGATTCGATATAATTACCTATATCCAGACATCGGGATCCCTAGGTTAGAGTTGAGTCGAGTCTGAGACGACGCGTTGTTTGAGTTGAGTTTGAGTCTGAGTGTGATTCATTGCTTGATATTGATTTATATTAATTGATGTTGATTATGTTCCTGATGATGGTACATGTTTAGAATAAGAGTTATTCTTGATATTGCTTCATGTTCTGATTTGATACATGTTATGAATACTTCTTATATGCTTTCGTATATGCTTTTATATGACTGAATGTTTACATTATTTATACTGGGATATTTATATCTCACCGGAGTTATCCGGCTGTTGTCTTGTTTTGTATGTGTGCATGACAACAGGTGGGGCTGGATCAGGGTCAAGAAGAGGATGAGAGAAGACGATTTTAGCGTGGTGATTCCGGACTTGGTTTAGAGATAGGGTTAGACACTTGATATGAGTTGTTAAACCCTAGTTGAATAAATGTATGTTGTACGGGACTTGTACTTTTATACTGAGATGTATATTCATGTTTAATATGTAATTTGAGTAAATTACATTACGTTTCCGCTCTGTATTTTAAAAAAAAATTTAGACCCTGTTTTATAATTGATTAATTAGTCCTAAACATGATTAAGAACTTGATTAGCGTCCGGGTCCCCACAATTTCGGTTTCTATATTACGCATTTTCGGTTTTCCGGTTCGGTTTTCGGTTTTTTTTAAAAAAAAAAGAAATAACAGAAAAACCGAATATATGATAATTATTTGTGCTTCACACATTCTCTTTTCAATAAACCAACAATACAAGTAGATTGGAGAAGAAGAAACATGTGTTGCTTTGGTAGTTCTCTGCTCTCAAATCTATATATTGTGCATGGTATTTGTTTATGATAAAATTATTTTCTTATTTTTTTTTACCGTAGATTGAGTGATTATGGGTCTTCTCCTTTTTAATTTTCTGGTTTATGGGGTTTTCTCTGTTGGGAAAAAGTGGGTGTCTGTGCCTTTTGTCATTGACTCATTAATTGTGATAAAAAAAAACACGGGAGTATGCATATAATGGGTTGATATTTTAATTTCCATATACATGAATATTTTTGTTGCAGGAGTTGATAAATCCATTGTTGGAATTATTCACTATCAACATATCCAAATTCCAAATTGCTTATAATTTTCATAGTTGTAATTTTTATTATTTTGATGTTTGTGAGATACTTGACAAATTGGTAACACGAATGATAGCTATGCCTATTTTTTATTACTTTATTTTTGTTTTTGTAAGATAATCAAACAAATTTGATTGTGGTTTTTTATTATATTTTTTTTAAAAATTTATAACGTACAACTTCATTTATAACTAAATTTATTACATAAACCGTAATAACCAAACCGTAATACAAAAAATCCAAACCGGACCGAATTAAAATGGTTTGGTTTAGGATTAAGCATTCGAAAAACCGTAAACCGAAAAACCGAACCGAAGTTTATGAAAACCGAACCAAACCGACCATTGCACATCCCTAATATTAAGAATGCTCCTAATAGAGACAAATTAGACACCAAATTTTTTTCCCATTTTTGCCCTTGATATTACACTTTTGTTTTTTTTTTTTTTTTATTGAACAAACATTTTTTTCCTTTTGTTTTTTTTTAATTTCAATAATTCAAATAGCATTTTAGACCCTCGATAATTTTTCAAATTTCACTTTAGTCCCTCGATAATTATTAAAAAAACTGTACACAGGCACCGCATATGCAGAGTGACTAGTATATATTATTGTTATGTTGCACGTGAATTTGACGTGGTACGTGTGGCGCCCACTCGGGTTTTTTTTCTTCATTTTTTTCCTTAGATCTCAATTCCTCTCTCACAGCCCACCCTTGCTGCCAACGTCTCTGCCCAATCTTCAACCCTCGCGCCAGGCACTTCCGCGACCCTCGCCTGCAACGCTAGCTATTGAAAACGGCCAGAACTGTCATATATATGAGCTCATATTCTTCGACTGTCTGAAACATCGCGACCCTAAGGTCGCCGCCTCTGCCCGCTACGTGAATCCGACCCTGGGTTCGTCGCCTCTGCCCGCTAGAAGTGACGCAGCCCACCCTTGCTGGCACCACCGCCCACACTTAAGCCCAAAACTGAGCCCGAAACCTCCGCGCGACCCTCGTCTGCCATCGTCATCGCTTGCAACGCAGTACCCGGAAGCACCCAAATCTGAGCCCATCTTCTTCCACCGACAGAGGCATCGCGAAACCCTGCTTCGCCGCCTCTGCACGCTAGGTGAAAATTTTGGAACTAAAAATTAAAAATTTTGAGTGGGTGTTGCTGACAATGATGTGCAATGACATAATAAATCAGAAATTTGAAGATTTGAGAGGTCGAAGCTTACATATCTGAGTGAAACGAATCACATCATCTCCAGCGTAGTATGTCTAGCAATGTAGCTAGCGGAAGCGTTACATAATGATTAACTAGTTGATTCACGTAAAATAGTGATGTAGCAGAAGAATATAACAATAATGATTCATATTCTGATTCAAACATAACGGTAAGATAATCTCGAAAGTAATGAGAAAAACACTTACAAATGGTAAATTTTCATATTAGTCAAAAACAGGTTGGTATTCATTCAACTAACTTACAATAATCATGTCAGGAAAAGATTTCCAGAAATGGAAACATATATTTAACAAAAAATAGATACTATCTATTATGGAATAAGGAAATCAAATCATAATTAAATTTAATTTTACTAGGAATATTTATTGCAAAAAAAATACCGAAATGGGAAAAATATGAACTTGAAGTCCTAAATGAAGGAATTTGCCAAAAAATCGTCGTGCTCATGGCAATTGATGAGTGTCGTGCTCATGGCAATTCATGAATTTTGTTAGTTGACATGTTTACAATAAAAGTAACCTTTTTCATTTCAGATCCAACATCATCCAAAATCTATTATTTAAAATTGACGACTTGCCTTGGTTGTTATTGGATGATCCCACCGAGCCAAAATTGTTTCGTTTATGTAACTATCCAATATAATCCAATCACACAATTCCGAAAAATTTACAGATCAGCTGGCCATATTAAACTATTTTCTAGATTAATTTTTCTAGCAAATATAAAGGCAAAAATCATTAGGACAACCATCCATCCAACAGAAAACATTGCTTTTCTAATCCATTTGTTTGAACTTGATGTATTAAATATATTATATACAATTTCAACATCTGCATGAAGCCAGAAAATAGCACATTATAATGAGCCAAGGTACTGTTATTTCAATACCCGATCAGAAAACAAAACTTAGAAGTTTCCGATGGAAGAAAACCCGATTTCGATATCCCAATTCCCTCCGGGAATCAGATTTCACCCCTCAGATGAAGAATTGATTACATATTATTTACAAAGGAAAGTTAAGTCCCTTCCGTTGCCGGCCAATGTGATTGCTGATATAGAGCTTTATAACTATAACCCTTGGGATCTACCAAGTTTGTTCTTCTCTAAAACTTGTCGTATTTGTTTATTTTCTTTGTTGAATGTTATTTTTTTTTTTATGGGAAGTCAAATACAGGGAAAGCTTTGATTGGAGACGACGAATGGTACTTCTTTACACCAAGGGACAGGAAGTACCCGAATGGAGGAAGACCTAATAGAACGGCTAGATCAGGTTATTGGAAGGCGACTGGTACTGATAAGCCGATCCTGAATTGTTCAGGATCAAGAAGAATTGGAGTCAAAAAAGCGTTAGTTTTCTACAAAGGTAAGCCACCAAAAGGTCTTAAGATGGATTGGATCATGACAGAGTATAGAATGCCCGAGTCACCTCGTACAGAGAGGTCCAAAGGATCCATGAGGGTAAGTGTTAATTTTTCGTTATATTCGTTGCATTCTTCGTTCGCTAACGGGTCTGCTTACATCACCTATATCCCATCTGAAATTAAAAGATGGCCTGATCTTGATCGTGCCATGTCGAGGTGATACACATTGAGAAGTTGTTGGATCAAGTTAGCCTATACACGGATATAGAGTTTCTATATGTTATATGATTTATCAAACACCAAATTCAATGTGTATTGATATAAAAATACAAGGTTTTAAGTCTCCCCATCAGATAAATATCAAGATCCAACACCTTTCAGGATGAACATATATATGTAGATGTCAATACAAGTCTCAAAATGTTTTGATATGTGTGTAGTTGGATGACTGGGTAATATGTCGGATTCGACAAAAAGGCAACAAGTCAAAGAATGCACAAGATGATGATCAGGAGGACCAGGTCCTGGATTCATCTGAATTCCAGGGTTATATACCCAACATGGATAGGCTTCCATCAGTGACGATTAACAATATTGGCAGCAGAGACATACTGGTGGACTATTTGCTGTCTAACGAGTTTCATGTGGCGGTCTCTTTACTTACTGGACACGACCCCAAAATGGAGAGAATCAATGGGACATCCTATCAGGACCACAATAACACCATCAACAACAGGAACATGAACGGAAAAGTACTCGAAAATAGTCCAGAAAAACTGAACAAACAGCCTAATTTTTCTTTGATTCAGGATTGTTTCCACTCATTTCCAGGCCAGAGTAAAGAGGATAATTGGTGTGTAAATGTCCTATTTCCTACCGATACGATGATGAATGAGAAAAAAGATTTGGCAGCTCGTTCTGATGATGAAGTGAACATGCAAGATCTTGATATGCCGGCATTATGGGATGATTTTATCGGGTGAGAGAAACTTTTTAGTTTCTGGAAATCTTGAACTTCAATAAGTTGAGCCAAGACGATTAAATCCCGAAAAATTTCAAGTGTGTCATCAATAATGTGTAGTATGTAAATGTTGTGAGGCTATCACGTAATGTTTCAATACATTTATGAAAATAATGTGAATAAAATATAATTCAATATATGAAATGCATGATTAATGGTCTAACCGTTGCGGGATTCCCGCTAATTTTGTTGTTCCAATCTGAATTAATGAATGCCCCAGGATTGTTGTTGGATTGGATAACAGCATCAATGAGAACGATCAGCTGGATGGGTAAATTAGTCTCAAACATTGTGGGTGGGAAAGAGACATTAACAAACCTGTGGTATCTTGTTATTAATTTAGTTATGATGAATAAAATAGTTAAGTTATATACTTATAACAAATTAATGGATACTTTTAATCCTTTCTGGCTATCATGTGTTAATCAATCACTTAGGATGTGTTTGGTTGAGTGGATTAAATAAGGATATATTAATAGTCAAATATTTATCGTTAAAATTTTAAGTTGTTTTAATAATTATTTTAACCCGGTTTAAGATCCAATTTTATGGATAACTATTTGATTAATAAAATTGGATCTTAAACCGGGTCAAAATGATTATTAAAATATCTTAAAATTTTAACGATAAATATTTGACTATTAATCTATCCTCATTTAATCCACTCAACAGAACACACCGTTAGAGTATGTATCGAACGAGACACCTTGTGGCTTATGTTTTATTAATTCTTATATAAAAACAATCTGTAATTTAATAATATTTTAAGGTTTTATCCAATTATGACATTTATTTTATCTGTATACACATGCAAGTTGCACAGATAAAGACCTTGAATATATTATAAGTACCTTGAGGTCTTCTTCTAAAAGTAAGATCGTGAAACTCATTAGAAAGTGTATTGTATATTTTAAGCAGGTTCCTAATCGATCCAACCGCCTAAAATAGGATAAATGTCTCTTGAGCTTGAGATTAGCATCTGTGATGTAAACACCATGTTTAAATTGTAAAGGCATGAAGATGTTCATTCATATAGTCTACTGTTATGGTTATACACCATTAGTCATTTGACCCTGGACAACGGAGAGGCTCTACATGCCAATATGCACTTTTCCGTTCATAGACTCAATTGAAGGTCATCAGGTGAATAGGTTGGATGTAGTTTTCAAATACATAAGAGCTAATGCATTGTACTCGGGGATTCACCGCTCGCCTTGAAGTGAAATATGCAATGTGATCTAATAAGTTAACAGTAAAAGGACTCTCTGGCCAAGACAAGACAAGCGCTTTATGGAAATATATTTTCCTAGTTGCATATATGTTGTCACTATTATTACTCAAAGATATATTACATCGTAATCGAATTCATTTGCAACTCTCTATATATCAATGGTTGCAGATTCTATCGGGATATATGAGTTGAAATAACTATACTGTACGTTAACCATAACTTATGATTCTTACAGGCACTATCAGTGATACTGTGAGGTCCGGGGCCGAAGAGAGCGGGGGATGATCGCCAGTGCCATGAGGTTGCACGGACAATGAGCAGCTCCTAATAGGCTTCTAGGCGAAGGGTACATGAATGAACCGATCTCACACCGAAATGAGAGGGATTCCAAAACTGTTTAGGTATGAGACGGTGCAGTTAAGTAGTGATTAAAAGATTTGATATGTACTACTCATATAAAGAAGGTGCATCTTATTTTCGGGACCTCATCACACAAGAACTCTAAAGTTAAGCATGCTTGACTTGGGGTAATTTGAGATGAATGACCCCCTAGGAAATTTGCATGACTGAGTACATAAGCACGTTGGAAAGGCTCCTCGTGGTACAGTAGGGAAAATCGTCAAATCTGAGGCGTTACAGTTGGTATCAGAGCCGAAATCTCCTAGTACAGTGTGGTTCAGAAGCTGGTTGGCATGTGAGGTCCGGCGCTGTAAAGAGAGAGGGGTGATCGCCCATACCATTATGTTGCACGGACAATGAGCGGCTCCTAGCAAGCTTATAGGGGAAGGGTATATGAGTGAACCAATCTCACATCGGAATGAGACTGATTCCAAAACTATTCAGTTATGGGACTGTGCACTTGAGATAGGCTTAAAAGATTTGATATGTACTACTCATAACAAGAAGGTGCATCTTATTTTCGAAAAACTCATCACATAAAAACTCCAAAGTTAAGCTCTTGACTTGAGACAATTCTAGGATGAGTGACCCCTGAAAAGTTTCCTAGGGTGTGTGTAAGTGAGGACTAAATCATGCTAGAAAGACTCGTATAGATACAATGGGTACAATTGTCGAATCTGGAGCGTTACAAATACATAGTGGATCATGGGGCGAAGATGCTAAATGCTATTACCATGATCCGATGAGTAGAATCAGACTTGAGTTCTGACGATTTGATCAAAAGTTTGATGAAAAGAATGAGGCTAATTAGGGTAAGACCATATAAGAATAAATATTATTCTGAATCACATGAAGTTATGTACCAATAGCTAGTTGTATTCCTGAATAATTGAGGGTCACACAAGTATTGGATTATGTGTTCCTGTTGAGATAGTCAAGTTCAAGAAGTTGAATTTGACGACTGTAGTTTCATAGCAAATAAATAGATTGCTTATAAAAGATTTTATAAGTTGATTCCATGTGTGAGATGGTCTCACGGGTCGTATTTCGTGAGACGGATCTCTTATTTGGGTCATATGACAAGTTTTTGAGAGAATTATTAATTCTCTCATACGATGCCCAAAGAATGTTTTAGACTCCAAATCTAAATTTTTAAAATTCTGCTGCACATTGAGTGAGAGAAAATAAAAATGAAGTTTTGAACGTCAAAACTAAAATTTCCTTGCCTTCCATCAACAGTTGTTGCATGATTGCCGTTACACGCAGTCAATGTCTGGCTTGTACTATTGAGAAGGCCTGGACGTCAGAAAGCTGTGACTTTCACTGACATATTTGATGTGAACTACGTGGAACTCCCATGACTTCGGCTCATATTATTTGGGATCTCATGCAGACCATCCATTAAGATTCAACATTGATGGATCGACTTCGACACGTGAAGAGAAAGATGCTCGTGTTATTGTGTCATCATCAAATGTGACGCAAAATACGTAATGGTTCAATTGACTCTACCTTTTGAAAATTATGGTTGACTGATATTATTCGAGATTATAATTTATCAATTGGGCATTGCCTACTCACTAAGCAAATTGGATTTCCCGTTTTCATCTGATGGTGATGAAAATATCAAAATACTAAGAGACAATTCATATAAACAAAAGTTCATATTTTATGTCTTATTTATGATTTCTTCATGTAATCTATTTTTTTACTTGATTAAAACAAGTTAATAGAACTCTAATTTTCAAGATTAGATAATAATTTTTTTTTTTTATTTGGAGAAAATGGCATACACACTAATACCAGTCTTGTTGAACTGGCAAAGTATGGGAGATGGTGGGACCAAAATATGCAAGCTAGAGTCATGTAATATGCTCAATTCTAGGTCAAATGAACTATGGAGACAGTTTAATAAAATAATGAATAATGTTGGCATTTTAATGCACATGCAAGAGTTGTATGGTGCTGAAACTTATACAGTGAGTGATACAAACTACTTAGAAGGAGCTTATGACTACACGCATGCAAGATGGGGCTCTGCCCTATGATCTTGGTATATATATGCTTGAGCTTATTAAGAAGGTGGTGTGTGTAATTGATTATTCCCAACGAGTTACATGTTGGCTAATAAGAGGCACACTCCAAAAGATACTTAAAGGGCCCACAAAGCCTGATAAGTCGGAACATATTTGTTTCACTGTAAGAATTTTGGACATAAGAAAATATATCCAAAATATTTTGGCAATGATAAGTGAATGTGTAAGGCCTGAGAATTTGATTAATGTAATCGGAAATGATTGGGAATAATTAAGATATGTTTATAAACGAAACGAATCCGACCGGAATAGCCGAAAGAAGCTTTGAAATTATGTGCGAGGAGCTGCCGTGCGCATATGCACGATCCTTCCGGGCGCACATGTGCGAGGTAGGCAGAACATTGCGCGCACATGCGCGTCCGGAAGACGCGCACATGCGCGAAGAGGGCAGTAGCCACGAAGCTTGGACAAAACTACCGGCGCATATGCGCGGGCCTTGTGCACGCGGCATGCAAAACGTAAACTTGCCACTTGCCTTACATGCGTGTGTGTGTGCGTGTGTGTGTGTGTATATATATATATATATATTACACTTCTGAATTAGTGCAACGAAAGGAATCGATAGAAATCATGGGAGAAAAGCTCAAAAAATTCCTTGAATCGTAGAGTTGCAATTTTTGCAAAATCCGTCCGTTAGATTTTGAATCCGAATACAGCATCGAGTTTCTAGCGACGAGAGCTTCAACAGGACGTAAGTTTTATTAAGTTGTGATATGATTTGCAATTATGATACTGTCAGAATCAGATATGATCCATTTATGTTTTTTTACGATATCAGACATCGTATAATTAAAACCGGATCGAAAAACAAAGACCGTATGGAATTGTTATGATTTTCAGAGTGATTAGACTTCGAATTGATACCAGATTTGTATTGTTATCGAGTATGAGTTACAGGAATTGATATCGATTGATTTATATTGCTGAGTATATTTATATGGTACCGTTATACCGTTGAAACCTTGAAACCGAATTTGATTAGGTTCTGATTTTATCCAATATTGATTTGAGTTTTATATTGATACAGTACATTCGATAGTATTCAGATCTAGTTATGATCTGTTATTATTAAGATTTCGAGTTGTACCGATATTGATTATGAGCCGTGTTATTATATATGTGATGTGAGATTGACGAGATTACTGAGCCTTTATTGTTATTCCGTCGAAACATCATTAGGTGGATATTGATCAGATTCAGTATTGATTGAGATTGTATTGTCATATCGTTGACATTGATCAGATTATGTTTTGATTTGAGTATTGATCAGAGCGAGTATTGAATTGAGTTGTATTTTGACATAGTCTATTCGATATTGTCATTCCAGATTTGTTATGGACAGATTTGACTTCGAGACTTCGACTTCGTCAGATCGAGAAGACAAAGGTATAAGTCAATGTTGTATTGGGAGATCGACTCAAGTAGGATATACTTGAGTTTCCCTAAATCACATAATTACTGTTATTATATGCATTGATTTAATTTGTTATGCTTGTTCTATTGATTGATAGGAAGCATGTATTAGACGAGTATTAGATGAGTCATCTTGTGACAGAAGTGTCTGATAGTGGTGGGATCGCCACAGGCACATTGCACGATGTCACAAGATAGTGAATTGGAAAAAGTGCCAAAGTTTACCACGTATAGGTCACCGGACAATTGGCTATCGATGTGGATAGAATTAGAGTTTCTTCTATTACTGGCCGGTGATCGATATGGAATGCCAACGTCTGGAAACCGGGATCCCTTGACTAGGAATGAGTCTAGTCTTAGATGTGGAGTCATGAGTCTGGTTGACAGTTTTATATGGATTATGTTCTTAGGAATTGATATAGGATTACAAGTTCATGTTCCCGATTGTGGTACATGTTCAGAGTATGATTTATTGTTTGATATTGATTCATGTTTCTGATTGCGATACATGTTATGAATATATGCTTCATGCTTTTATATATGTTATATGAAATGCATGTTTCATTGATTTATTTTGGGAATATAATTCTCATCGGAGTTATCCGGCTGTTGTCTTGTTTGTATTTGTGCATGACAACAGGTGGGACAGGTTCAGGGTCAAGGAGATGAAGAGAGATTGTGGAGACTACGGACTTGGAGTATAAATAGGGTTTGGACACTTAATATTTAGTTTTTACACTCTAGTTTGAATATATGTATGTTGTACAGGACTTGTACCTTAAATTATACTGATATGTATAATAGATGAATGCCATTACGTTCCGCATGTAACAGTGTATGTTAAAAAAAATTTAGACCATATTTATTATAATTGATTAGTTAGTCCCAAAGATGATTAAGAATCGAATTAGCGTCCGGGTTCCCATAGAATGTCCAAATGATTTCAACAACAGACAAAAGAAAACAAGATATATAAATCAAGAAAAATTGTGACATGCTGGGCTAGGGCATATTTTCCAAAGATGCGTTTACAAAATAGTGGCAGAGAGCATTTGACATGTCAGAGATAAACTCCCTTGAAACATGCGAGTCTTGTCTGAAAGGAAATATGACCAAAGCCTCTTTCCTATGAAAAGTGAAACGTGTACATGATCTAATAGATTTGATCCATACAGATATGTGTGGCTCACTAAGTGTTAGCACAAGATATGACCAATCCTACTTCATTACATTTACTGATGAATTCTCAAAGTATGGGTATGTGTTAATAAAATAAAAGTCTGATGTAGAACCCGTAAATCAGTAAATGTATGAGTCATGCATAATTCTAGATTTTTAAATTTAATTAACTTCATTGCATGATTATTTTTTTATGCATTTATTTGAAGTTAATTATTTATTTATTCAGTTCAGTAGTTGATTTTCAGCATTTCAGTTATTTCAGTGAGGCCGGACCGGAGTTGGAGTTTTGAGATAGAATTTAAGATTCGAGAAATATTTCCAGGACTTACTTTAGCTAGCAAGTAAGTTAATTTAAGTTAATAAAAAGGAGATTGAAGATTTATTTTAGTTACTTGAGGTGAGTAGTAAATTAATTCAATTAAGCTCCATTTATTAAGGGTTTTATTCACTAAATTATTTAAGGGATTAGTGAGGCTTTTATGAGTTATTAATTTAGTAAAATATCAACACTCCCCACTCATTTTGTTAAAGAATTTCGGCCCACCCATGGTGCAAGAAGATTCATTGCCAACTCATCCCTTTGAACTCTTCTTGATGTTTAACTAGTAGGATAATTCTAGAATTTTGTTTAGCACCATTTAATTAATTAAGAGCTTATCCTAGTCTAAATTACCAAGGTAGAAATCGGCCACACCTCATTCTAGATTCCTCCACCAACATTTGATTGTAACAAAAATTCAAAATTCAAATGCATGAAGACTTGGTCTTGATATCTTCCTTATAACTTGCACCTATCCTCCTCTCTCCCTTAATCACTTATTCCCCTCCCCCTTGCACGTAAATTAGAGCCATTTCAGAGTGTAAAGTCGTGAGAAAAAGCTAGGGAGAAAGGGGAGAAAATCGAGAGCAAAAAGGTAGAAAAGAAGCGCTCCACTCCTCCGCGTCGCGTCGTCGTTGTTTCTTTTCGTTCTATTTCAAACGATAGCAAGGCATGTCTATTACCTTTTTCTAAACCTCAGTCAAGTCCTATTATCAAATATTTTTCTTTCCATGATCATCACTGCTATGTTAAAACCGAAATCATCAAAGAAATTTTCAGAAAAATAGCATGCAGATTTGTTCGGTTTCTTGATGCTTCACGGGTTGGCTAGTTTTTGTTGTGCAGGTATTGGATCGACTTCCAGGCTCCCCAAGCTGATCCTAGGCATGTACTAGGACATGTTAGGAACACATTTGCTCAGTGGTTTGAGCCCCATGTCAGCCGAGACCAAGGAAAAATGACAGCAACACATTTCTGTCCAAGTGTGTTCGAAAAAAAAATTTCAGTATGCTGTCATGTAGGGATTGAATCTGATCTTGGCTGCCCTAAGGGCCTATAGCCATGGTTAGATCACTCCCCTATCATGTCTAAGACGTGACTAAGTCGCCCTTTTTGTGGCTTGGTCCATGGCTCCACGGTTTTTAAATAAAACGTAAGTACAGCCCACACTCCCCTCTCGGCCCCTTCATTCGACAGCACTTGTGTTTCGGTTTTGGGTTGGCTTGGTGTGGATCTGGCTTGGCCTTGTGCCCTTAGCCATGGTTCATACCACACCCCAAGATGTCTAGGTCGTGCCATGGTCCATTAATGGCCACTGGAACGACGCGAGATAACCCACGAAACAAGAACAGCCCCCTCCCCCTTCTCGGCCTTCATTGTACAGCACATGCATTTCGAATTGTATGGTTTGGTGTGGATCTTGGTTGGCATATGGCCCTTAGCCACGGTCCATACCACACTCCTATATGTCTAGATCGTGCCATGGTCAATCAAATGGCCACTGGAACGACACGAGACAACAAGCAAGCAAAACACACCACACGCGCATCAAATGTCCTCTCGGTGCATCTTCTCGGTTGGTTGCTGGAATGGTGAGGATTGTGGCTGGCCTAGGGCCTTTAGCCATGGTTCAAACCCTTCCTT
Organism: Primulina eburnea; assembly: GCF_022965805.1. Classification (NCBI taxonomy): domain Eukaryota; kingdom Viridiplantae; phylum Streptophyta; class Magnoliopsida; order Lamiales; family Gesneriaceae; genus Primulina; species Primulina eburnea. Next base: position 30,963,085 of record NC_133104.1, read on the forward strand.
GGGATGTTGGTAAGGGTCCCTGGTCGGTGGTGCAAGCCCCAATGGCCGGCGGACTCGAAAACGACGCAAGCAAAGCGCATGCACAGCTGCTGGAATTTGACAGCAAGTTACTGTGTCGGTGCGAGGGCTCGTTTGAGTTCTTGGTTGGCTTTTAGCCTATGGCCTTGGACTGGACAGTGCCCCATTGAGTTAGGAAGGTCATGTTTTCGACCGTTCGTGATTCGGATCATTTTTGAGGTCGTACGAGAATTTACGGTGCGATGTGCCAAATTGACTCTCGAAAGAGCGTTTCGTGTTTTGGCCTCCATTTCACCTAGATTTCGACCCTCATAATTTTAGGAGCATAAATTCATAATTTTAAGCGTATTTTAATCATGACGTCACATTGGTTCAGTGTTGGTTCGGGTTGGTTTAAAGTCATGATTAAATACGAGGTCGTTAGACGTAGTTGTCGCATTTTAAAAATTTAATCGCATAAATTTGCCCAAGAAAATCCATTGCATATTTTCATGGCATTTTTAGGTTGCAGCGAGCCTGGGGACGATCCAATCCAGTTGGTAAAATATACAGGACTTTTCATTATGCCAGTTAAATTATTTTACGTGCATGAAAACAGAAAATGATTATTTTTGAGATTTATGCGATATGGCTTGTGGTTCATTCACTATGTGGGAGCATTATTTATACGGTCGCCAGTGACCGCTCAGTTCAGGTTGGTACCACCCGGTCGCCAGTGACCGATCAGTTCAGGATGGTACCATCGGGTCTTCAGTGACCGCCAGCTCAGTTCCAGGCTCCCCGGTAGTCAGTTACCGATCAGTTCAGCTTAGTGCAGTGGCCACAGGCGTAAAACATAATCTCAACAGAAAATTTTACCAGTTATTTCATTACAGGCTCCAAGGAGCAAATATTTTTACTGTGATTATCAGTTCAGTTATGCACGTATTATAATTGCTCAGATCAGCTTATTTTCAGCATGCCTCATGACATGAAATTTTATCCCATGCATATTTTAATTCAGATTTTACTCGTTACTTGCGATATATGCATGCTGAGTCTTTAGGCTCACTAGACTTGATTGTTGTAGGTACTGATGAGGTCAGGGCCGAGGGCGGGGAACAGTGAGCCAGCTTGCGTTGGCAGTAGTGGCACCCGAGGACCTCAGTGCAGCAGTGTTTATTTTATTCCGCAAAAATTTTATCTGTCATTGAATATTTTAAATTGTTATTGTTGGCAAACAATTATTTCCTTCCGCTGTTTTATTTTTTTAAACATTGAACTTGATTCATCAGTTGATTTTATGAGAAAGGCCAATTAAGTTCTTTTGAAAAGAAAATTTTTAATTTTTCCGCAAGAAGTTTTAGAGGGCCTTTACAATTGGTATCAGAGCGGTGGTTCTGTATAGGGTTTCACTACTACTGACTACGAGAAGCTCACGAAGCCACGTCTTCCGTCTGTAAGTTTTCAGTTCAGCATTTTGTTCAGCACTTTATTTAAAGCATGAATTTATTTTGTCAGCATGCTTCCAGACTTTCAGTATTTCAGTGTTCAATTATAATAAATTATGGAATTATGCATGTTAGTTACGTACGGGTTATGTTTGGAACAATATGCCCCCTAGGCGCCAAGTTGGACGCCCGAAAGGTGGTGGCGAGCACCGTCACGAGGACGATGATCAGAGACAAGAGAGGCAGACACCTCCTCCTCCTCCTCCACCTCCTCCACCGCCCCCACCGGACATGAATGCCCAGATGTTAGTTGGGATGGCACAGTTCTTTGCCCAGTTTGCGGGGGGCAATGCCGCAGCCGCAGCCGCAGCCGCAGCCAGGCCGACAGGGCCCGAGGCTGTTTATGAAAGGTTCATAAAGATGCGCCCAAAGGAATTCTCCGGGACATCTGACCCCATGGTTGCCGAGGGATGGATCAAGTCCCTCGAGGTTATCTTTGATTTCATGGAGCTGGGAGACGCCGACCGAGTTCGATGTGCGACCTATTTATTTACTGGAGACGCCCGCTTATGGTGGGAAGGAGCTTCGGTGGCCTTGACTTTGGCTACACTTTCTTGGACCCGATTTACGGAGGTTTTCTAATCCAAGTATTTTGCCGAGGAGGTTCGCACCAGACTGACCACAGAGTTCATGAGTCTGAGGCAAGGGGATATGACGGTTACGGAGTTTATCCGTAAGTTCGAGAGGGGCTGTCACTTTGTGCCCCTGATAGCAAATGATGCCAGAGCAAAGTTGATGCATTTTCTGGTGGGACTACGGCCAATCTTGCGCCGGGATGTTAGGGTATCTGACCCTGCCACTTATGAGATCGCAGTCTCCAAAGCCTTAGCCGCTGAGCAGGATCAGCGGGACATCGAGAGAGACTGCCAGGGCAAGCGCCTAGTCCAGGCACCACACCGCCCTCCTCCTCATCAGCATCAGCAGCAGCATAAGAGGCCATTCCATGGGCCGCCTAGAAACAGAGGTCACTACCTGCAGCAGCAGCAACAGCAGCGGGGACGCCCAGCCCCGAGGACTTTTGAGCACCCAGTCTGTCCCAGGTGCTCACGCCGCCATCCTGGAACATGTATGGCTGGCTCAGGAAAGTGTTTTAAGTTTGGCAGTCCAGACCACATGTTGCCACATTGCCCTCAGAGGAATCTGCCTACTCAGGGCCGAGTTTTCGCTCTCCATGCCGCGGAAACCAACCCTGAGACCATGTTGTTGACAGGTACCTTTAAGCTTTAAGTTATTATTGAATTTCCGTATTTTTGGAATCTAGATTTAGATTTGAACTTAGAACTTCAATAGGGTTGCATGCTCTACTTAGTATTATTTTCGGGACTTAGTTAGAAGAACTTTGACCTTTGCATGTCTATAAGCTTAGCTCTCGTGATCTTTGGGTTCTGCTTAGTATTCCGAACTTTCAGGGAGAATTTTCATAGCCGGCAAAGCTACCAAGGCCTTGATAGATTCAGGGGCCACACACTCGTTCATTTCGGAGGTCTTCGCAAACTTTCTGAATATCAAGACCATTGGGCTAGACATAGCCTTTTCAGTAGTGTTGCCGTCAGGCGAGGAGATGGCAGCCACCAATGTTATCCGAGATATAGACCTTGAGCTGCACGGTAAGCTTGTATATGCGGATCTGATTGTGCTACCGATGCCGGAATTCGACATCATCCTAGGGATGGATTGGCTACTGAAGAACAGAGTGTTGATAGACTTCCAGCGGAGATCTGTTCTTGTCCGACCGCCTGGAATGGAGCAGTTCTTATTTGAGCCTGACAGGTACTTTTCGTTACCGCGCATTATTCCATATGTTCAGGCTAGGAAGCTCATGCATAGAGGGTGTCGGGCATTTCTAGCGACCTGGATTTTCCTCCATTGCCGTTCCACTCACAGCACTGACCAAGAAGAATGTGAAATTTGTGTGGAGCGAGGAATGTCAGAAGAGCTTCGATACATTGAAGCAAGCTCTTATCTCAGCACCCGTTTTGGCCGTACCGTCAGGATCCGAAGATTTTGTCCTTCATACCGATGCTTCGAAGCTTGGTTTAGGTGCAGTTCTGATGCAGCATGGGAGAGTGATAGCATATGCTTCTCGACAGTTGAAAATCCACGAGAAGAACTACCCCACCCATGATCTGGAGTTAGCCGCAGTAGTTTTTTCTTTGAAGATTTGGAGGCACTATCTGTATGGAGAGAAATGCCAGATCTTTACCGACCACAAGAGCCTCAAGTATTTCTTTACGCAGAAGGAGCTGAACATGCGTCAGAGGCGTTGGTTGGAGCTTGTGAAAGACTACGATTGTGACATTAGCTACCACCCGGGTAAAGCTAATGTAGTTGCGGATGCTTTGAGCCGAAAAGTCACAGTGATGGCTCATTTGACGATTCAGAAACCCCTTCAGATTGAGATGCAGAAGTTTGATCTCGAGACTTACCCTAGAGTTAGAGTTCCTCGTCTATCTATCTTGACCATTCAGTCTTCCCTTTTGGACCGTATCCGCAATGGTCAGGCCGCGGATGAGCAGTTGGCACAGTGGAAGAAGAGAGATGAATACAAGGGCAGTGTTTTGTATTCAGTCAGCGACGGTATTGTGAGATACCGAGATAGGATATGGGTTCCTAGCAGTGATTCTATCCGAGCAGACATCTTATCGGAGGCCCATACGTCCCCGTACTCCATTCACCCTGGGAGTACAAAGATGTACAAAGATCTGCAGCTATTGTATTGGTGGCCAGGGATGAAGAAGGACATCAGGCGTTTTGTATCCGAGTGCCTGACTTGCCAGTTAGTGAAGGCCGAGCATCAGAGACCAGCAGGTTTGCTCAAGCCTCTTCCTATTCCCGAGTGGAAGTGGGAGAACATTACCATGGACTTTGTGACCGGATTGCCGAGGTCTGCCATTTGGGTGATTGTAGATCGTCTTACCAAATCAGCGCACTTCTTGCCTATTAAGACGACTTTCACCATGGTTCAGTATGCAGAGTTGTATAACCGGGAGATAGTCCGACTCCATGGCATTCCAGTTTCTATCGTATCCGACCGAGATCCCAGATTCACTTCCTCATTTTGGAAGAGTTTTCATTCGACTTTGGGTACGAAGTTGCTGTTTAGCACAGCCTTTCATCCGCAGACAGATGGGCAGTCGGAGCGAGTTATTCAGATTTTGGAGGATCTTCTCCGCGCTTGCGTCATTGATTTCTCAGGGAGTTGGGAGTCTAACCTGCCACTGGTTGAGTTCACCTACAACAACAGCTTCCAGTCTTCTATTGGTATGGCTCCGTATGAAGCACTGTATGGCCGCAAGTGCAGATCTCCTGTTCATTGGGATGAAGTAGGAGAGAGAGCAGAGTTGGGTCCCGAGATTGTTCAGCAGGCAGCAGATGTAGTAGTCAAGATCCGTGATAGGATGAGGACTGCTCAGAGTCGACAGAAGAGTTATGCCGATCAGCGGAGGAGAGATTTAGAGTTTGCAGTGGGCGATCATGTCTTTTTGAAAGTGGCACCTATGAAGGGTGTCATGAGATTTGGTAAGAAAGGGAAGCTCAGTCCGAGATTCATTGGACCGTTTGAGATCCTCGACAGAGTAGGGACGCTTGCTTATCGTGTGGCTCTTCCGCCGAATCTGGCCGGAGTACACAATGTCTTTCACGTCTCCATGCTGAGAAAGTACATGGCGAACCCTTCGCATGTGCTGAATTTTGAGCCGTTGCAGCTTACCCCGAACCTATCTTATGAGGAGAGACCCGTGCAGATCCTAGACACACAGGAGAAGAAGCTTCGGAACAAGCTGGTTAAGCGAGTCAAAGTCAAGTGGCTCAACCATTCAGAGGAGGAAGCTACATGGGAATCTGAGTCAGAGATGAGGGAGCGTTACCCCGAGTTATTCGGTGAGTTTTAATTTCGAGGACGAAATTTCTTTTAAGGGGGGAAGGATTGTAGAACCCGTAAATCAGTAAACGTATGAGTCATGCATAATTCTAGATTTTTAAATTTAATTAACTTCATTGCATGATTATTTTTTTATGCATTTATTTGAAGTTAATTATTTATTTATTCAGTTCAGTAGTTGATTTTCAGCATTTCAGTTATTTCAGTGAGGCCGGACCGGAGTTGGAGTTTTGAGATAGAATTTAAGATTCGAGAAATATTTCCAGGACTTACTTTAGCTAGCAAGTAAGTTAATTTAAGTTAATAAAAACGAGATTGAAGATTTATTTTAGTTACTTGAGGTGAGTAGTAAATTAATTCAATTAAGCTCCATTTATTAAGGGTTTTATTCACTAAATTATTTAAGGGATTAGTGAGGCTTTTATGAGTTATTAATTTAGTAAAATATCAACACTCCCCACTCATTTTGTTAAAGAATTTCGGCCCGCCCATGGTGCAAGAAGATTCATTGCCAACTCATCCCTTTGACCTCTTCTTGATGTTTAACTAGTAGGATAATTCTAGAATTTTGTTTAGCACCATTTAATTAATTAAGAGTTTATCCTAGTCTAAATTACCAAGGTAGAAATCGGCCACACCTCATTCTAGATTCCTCCACAAACATTTGATTGTAACAAAAATTCAAAATTCAAATGCATGAAGACTTGGTCTTGATATCTTCCTTATAACTTGCACCTATCCTCCTCTCTCCCTTAATCACTTATTCCCCTCCCCCTTGCACGTAAATTAGAGCCATTTCAGAGTGTAAAGTCGTGAGAAAAAGCTAGGGAGAAAGGGGAGAAAATCGAGAGCAAGAAGGTAGAAAAGAAGCGCTCCACTCCTCCGCGTCGCGTCGTCGTTGTTTCTTTTCGTTCTATTTCAAACGATAGCAAGGCATGTCTATTACCTTTTTCTAAACCTCAATCAAGTCCTATTATCAAATATTTTTCATTCCATGATCATCACTGCTATGTTAAAACCGAAATCATCAAAGAAATTTTCAGAAAAATAGCATGCAGATTTGTTCGGTTTCTTGATGCTTCACGGGTTGGCTAGTTTTTGTTGTGCAGGTATTGGATCGACTTCCAGGCTCCCCAAGCTGATCCTAGGCATGTACTAGGACATGTTAGGAACACATTTGCTCAGTGGTTTGAGCCCCATGTCAGCCGAGACCAAGGAAAAATGACAGCAACACATTTCTGTCCAAGTGTGTTCGAAAAAAAATTTCAGTATGCTGTCATGTAGGGATTGAATCTGATCTTGGCTGCCCTAAGGGCCTATAGCCATGGTTAGATCACTCCCCTATCATGTCTAAGACGTGACTAAGTCGCCCTTTTGGTGGCTTGGTCCATGGCTCCACGGTTATTAAATAAAACGTAAGTATAGCCCTCACTCCCCTCTCGGCCCCTTCATTTGACAGCACTTGTGTTTCGGTTTTGGGTTGGCTTGGTGTGGATCTGGCTTGGCCTTGTGCCCTTAGCCACGGTTCATACCACACCCCAAGATGTCTAGGTCGTGCCATGGTCCATTAATGGCCACTGGAACGACGCGAGATAACCCACGAAACAAGAACAGCCCCCTCCCCCTTCTCGGCCTTCATTGTACAGCACATGCATTTCGAATTGTATGGTTTGGTGTGGATCTTGGTTGGCATATGGCCCTTAGCCACGGTCCATACCACACTCCTATATGTCTAGATCGTGCCATGGTCAATCAAATGGCCACTGGAACGACACGAGACAACAAGCAAGAAAAACACACCACACGCGCATCAAATGTCCTCTCGGTGCATCTTCTCGGTTGGTTGCTGGAATGGTGAGGATTGTGGCTGGCCTAGGGCCTTTAGCCATGGTTCAAACCCTTCCTTGGGCTGTTGGTAAGGGTCCCTGGTCGGTGGTGCAAGCCCCAATGGCCGGCGGACTCGAAAACGACGCAAGCAAAGCGCATGCACAGCTGCTGGAATTTGACAGCAAGTTGCTGTGTCGGTGCGAGGGCTCGTTTGAGTTCTTGGTTGGCTTTTAGCCTATGGCCTTGGACTGGACAGTGCCCCATTGAGTTAGGAAGGTCATGTTTTTGACCATTCGTGATTCGGATCATTTTTGAGGTCGTACGAGAATTTACGGTGCGATGTGCCAAATTGACTCTCGAAAGAGCGTTTCGTGTTTTGGCCTCCATTTCACCTAGATTTCGACCCTCATAATTTTAGGAGCATAAATTCATAATTTTAAGCGTATTTTAATCATGAAGTCACGTTGGTTCAGTGTTGGTTCGGGTTGGTTTAAAGTCATGATTAAATACGAGGTCGTTAGACGTAGTTGTCGCATTTTAAAAATTTAATCGCATAAATTTGCCCAAGAAAATCCATTGCATATTTTCATGGCATTTTTAGGTTGCAGCGAGCCTGGGGATGATCCAATCCAGTTGGTAAAATATACAAGAATTTTCATTATGCCAGTTAAATTATTTTACGTGCATGAAAACAGAAAATGATTATTTTTGAGATTTATGCGATATGGCTTGTGGTTCATTAACTATGTGGGAGCATTATTTATACGGTCGCCAGTGACCGCTCAGTTCAGGTTGGTACCACCCGGTCGCCAGTGACCGATCAGTTCAGGATGGTACCATTGGGTCTTCAGTGACCGCCAGCTCAGTTCCAGGCTCCCCGGTAGTCAGTTACCGATCAGTTCAGCTTAGTGCAGTGGCCACAGGCGTAAAACATAATCTCAACAGAAAATTTTACCAGTTATTTCAGTACAGGCTCCAAGGAGCAAATATTTTTACTTTGATTATCAGTTCATTTATGCACGTATTATAATTGCTCAGATCAGTTTATTTTCAGCATGCCTCATGACATGAAATTTTATCCCATGCATATTTTAATTCAAATTTTACTCGTTACTTGCGATATATGCATGCTGAGTCTTTAGGCTCACTAGACTTGATTGTTGTAGGTACTGATGAGGTAAGGGCCGAGGGCGGGGAACAGTGAGCCAGCTTGCGTTGGCAGTAGTGGCACCCGAGGACCTCAGTGCAGCAGTGTTTATTTTATTCCGCAAACATTTTATCAGTCATTGAATATTTTAAATTGTTATTGTTGGCAAACAATTATTTCCTTCCGCTGTTTTATTTTTTTAAACATTGAACTTGATTCATCAGTTGATTTTATGAGAAAGGCCAATTAAGTTCTTTTGAAAAGAAAATTTTTAATTTTTCCGCAAGAAGTTTTAAAGGGCCTTTACAATTGGTATCAGAGCGGTGGTTCTATATAGGGTTTCACTACTACTGACTGCGAGAAGCTCACGAAGCCACGTCTTCGGTCGGTAAGTTTTCAGTTCAGCATTTTGTTCAGCAGTTTATTTAAAGCATGAATTTATTTTGTCAGCATGCTTCCAGACTTTCAGTATTTCAGTGTTCAGTTATAATAAATTATGGAATTATGCATGTTAGTTACGTACGGGTTATGTTTGGAACAGTATGCCCCCTAGGCGCCAAGTTGGACGCCCGAGAGGTGGTGGCGAGCACCGTCACGAGGACGTTGATCAGACACAAGAGAGGCAGACACCTCCTCCTCCTCCTCCACCTCCTCCACCGCCCCCGCCGGACATGAATGCCCAGATGTTAGCTGGGATGGCACAGTTCTTTGCCCAGTTTTCGGGGGGCAATGCCGCAGCCGCATCCGCAGCCGCAGCCAGGTCGACAGGGTCCGAGGCTGTTTATGAAAGGTTCATGAAGATGCGCCCAAAGGAATTCTCCGGGACATCTGACCCCATGGTTGCCGAGGGATGGATCAAGTCCCTCGAGGTTATCTTTGATTTCATGGAGCTGGGAGACGCCGACCGAGTTCGATGTGCGACCTATTTATTTACTGGAGACGCCCGCTTATGGTGGGAAGGAGCTTCGGTGGCCTTGACTTTGGCTACACTTTCTTGGACCCGATTTACGGAGGTTTTCTACTCCAAGTATTTTGCCGAGGAGGTTCGCACCAGACTGACCACAGAGTTCATGAGTTTGAGGCAAGGGGATATGACGGTTACGGAGTTTATCCGTAAGTTCGAGAGGGGCTGTCACTTTGTGCCCCTGATAGCAAATGATGCCAGAGAAAAGTTGATGCATTTTCTGGTGGGACTACGGCCAATCTTGCGCCGGGATGTTAGGGTATCTGACCCTGCCACTTATGAGATCGCAGTCTCCAAAGCCTTAGCCGCTGAGCAGGATCAGCGGGACATCGAGAGAGACCGCCAGGGCAAGCGCCCAGTCCAGGCACCACACCGCCCTCCTCCTCATCAGCATCAGCAGCAGTATAAGAGGCCATTCCATGGGCCGCCTAGAAACATAGGTCACTACCTGCAGCAGCAGCAACAGCAGCGGGGACGCCCAGCCCCGAGGACTTTTGAGCACCCAGTCTGTCCCAGGTGCTCACGCTGCCATCCTGGAACATGTATGGCTGGCTCAGGAAAGTGTTTTAAGTGTGGCAGTCCAGACCACATGTTGCCACATTGCCCTCAGAGGAATCTGCCTACTCAGGGCCGAGTTTTCGCTCTCCATGCCGCGAAAACCAACCCTGAGACCATGTTGTTGACAGGTACCTTTAAGCTTTAAGTTATTATTGAATTTCCGTATTTTGGGAATCTGGATTTAGATTTGAACTTAGAACTTCAATAGGGTTGCATGCTCTACTTAGTATTATTTTCGGGACTTAGTTAGAAGAACTTTGACCTTTGCATGTCTATAAGCTTAGCTCTCGTGATCTTTGGGTTCTTCTTAGTATTCCGAACTTTCCGGGAGAATTTTCATAGCCGGCAAAGCTACCAAGGCCTTGATAGATTCAGGGGCCACGCACTCGTTCATTTCGGAGGTCTTCGCAAACTTTCTGAAGATCAAGACCATTGGGCTAGACATAGCCTTTTCAGTAGTGTTGCCGTCAGGGAGGAGATGGCAGCCACCAATGTTATCCGAGATATAGACCTTGAGCTGCACGGTAAGCTTGTATATGCGGATCTGATTGTGCTACCGATGCCGGAATTCGACATCATCCTAGGGATGGATTGGCTACTGAAGAACAGAGTGTTGATAGACTTCCAGCGGAGATCTGTTCTTGTCCGACCGCCTGGAATGGAGCAGTTCTTATTTGAGCCTGACAGGTACTTTTCGTTACCGCGCATTATTCCATATGTTCAGGCTAGGAAGCTCATGCATAGAGGGTGTCGGGCATTTCTAGCGACCTGGATTTTCCTCCATTGCCGTTCCACTCACAGCACTGACCAAGAAGAATGTGAAATTTGTGTGGAGCGAGGAATGTCAGAAGAGCTTCGATACCTTGAAGCAAGCTCTTATCTCAGCACCCGTTTTGGTCGTACCGTCAGGATCCGGTGATTTTGTCCTTTATACCGATGCTTCGAAGCTTGGTTTAGGTGCAGTTCTGATGCAGCATGGGAGAGTGATAGCATATGCTTCTCGACAGTTGAAAATCCACGAGAAGAACTACCCCACCCATGATCTGGAGTTAGCCGCAGTAGTTTTTTCTTTGAAGATTTGGAGGCACTATCTGTATGGATAGAAATGCCAGATCTTTACCGACCACAAGAGCCTCAAGTATTTCTTTACGCAGAAGGAGCTGAACATGCGTCAGAGGCGTTGGTTGGAGCTTGTGAAAGACTACGATTGTGACATTAGCTACCACCCGGGTAAAGCTAATGTAGTTGCGGATGCTTTGAGCCGAAAAGTCGCAGTGATGGCTCATTTGACGATTCAGAAACCCCTTCAGATTGAGATGCAGAAGTTTGATCTCGAGACTTATCCTAGAGGTAGAGTTCCTCGTCTATCTACCTTGACCATTCAGTCTTCCCTTTTGGACCGTATCCGCAGTGGTCAGGCCGCGGATGAGCAGTTGGCACAGTGGAAGAAGAGAGATGAATACAAGGGCAGTGTTTTGCATTTAGTCAGCGACGGTATTGTGAGATACCGAGATAGGATATGGGTTCCTAGCAGTGATTCTATCCGAGCAGACATCTTATTGGAGGCCCATACGTCCCCGTACTCCATTCACCCTGGGAGTACAAAGATGTACAAAGATCTGCAGCTATTGTATTGGTGGCCAGGGATGAAGAAGGACATCAGGCGTTTTGTATCCGAGTGCCTGACTTGCCAGTTAGTGAAGGCCGAGCATCAGAGACCAGCAGGTTTGCTCAAGCCTCTTCCTATTCCCGAGTGGAAGTGGGAGAACATTACCATGGACTTTGTGACCGGATTGCCGAGGTCAGCCAGAGGATCGAATGCCATTTGGGTGATTGTAGATCGTCTTACCAAATCAGCGCACTTCTTGCCTATTAAGACGACTTTCACCATGGTTCAGTATGCAGAGTTGTATAACCGGGAGATAGTCCGACTCCATGGCATTCCAGTTTCTATCGTATCCGACAGAGATCCCAGATTCACTTCCTCATTTTGGAAGAGTTTTCATTCGACTTTGGGTACGAAGTTGCTGTTTAGCACAGCCTTTCATCCGCAGACAGATGGGCAGTCGCAGCGAGTTATTCAGATTTTGGAGGATCTTCTCCGCGCTTGCGTCATTGATTTCTCAGGGAGTTGGGAGTCTAACCTGCCACTGGTTGAGTTCACCTACAACAACAGCTTCCAGTCTTCTATTGGTATGGCTCCGTATGAAGCAATGTATGGCCGCAAGTGCAGATCTCCTGTTCATTGGGATGAAGTAGGAGAGAGAGCAGAGTTGGGTCCCGAGATTGTTCAGCAGGCAGCAGATGTAGTAGTCAAGATCCGTGATAGGATGAGGACTGCTCAGAGTCGACAGAAGAGTTATGCCGATCAGCAGAGGAGAGATTTAGAGTTTGCAGTGGGCGATCATGTCTTTTTGAAAGTGGCACTTATGAAGGGTGTCATGAGATTTGGTAAGAAAGGGAAGCTCAGTCCGAGATTCATTGGACCGTTTGAGATCCTCGACAGAGTAGGGACGCTTGCTTATCGTGTGGCTCTTCCGCCGAATCTGGCCGGAGTACACAATGTCTTTCACGTCTCCATGCTGAGAAAGTACATGGCGAACCCTTCGCATGTGCTGAATTTTGAGCCGTTGCAGCTTACTCCGAACCTATCTTCTGAGGAGAGATCCGTGCAGATCCTAGACACACAGGAGAAGAAGCTTCGGAACAAGCTGGTTAAGCGAGTCAAAGTCAAGTGGCTCAACCATTCAGAGGAGGAAGCTACATGGGAATCTGAGTCAGAGATGAGGGAGCGTTACCCCGAGTTATTCGGTGAGTTCTAATTTCGAGGACGAAATTTCTTTTAAGGGGGGAAGGATTGTAGAACCCGTAAATCAGTAAACGTATGAGTCATGCATAATTCTAGATTTTTAAATTTAATTAACTTCATTGCATGATTATTTTTTTATGCATTTATTTGAAGTTAATTATTTATTTATTCAGTTCAGTAGTTGATTTTCAGCATTTCAGTTATTTCAGTAAGACCGGACCGGAGTTGGAGTTTTGAGATAGAATTTAAGATTCGAGAAATATTTCCAGGACTTACTTTAGCTAGCAAGTAAGTTAATTTAAGTTAATAAAAAGGAGATTGAAGATTTATTTTAGTTACTTGAGGTGAGTAGTAAATTAATTCAATTAAGCTCCATTTATTAAGGGTTTTATTCACTAAATTATTTAAGGGATTAGTGAGGCTTTTATGAGTTATTAATTTAGTAAAATATCAACAATCTCCACTCATTTTGTTAAAGAATTTCGGCCCGCCCATGGTGCAAGAAGATTCATTGCCAATTCATCCCTTTGACCTCTTCTTGATGTTTAACTAGTAGGATAATTCTAGAATTTTGTTTAGCACCATTTAATTAATTAAGAGCTTATCCTAGACTAAATTACCAAGGTAGAAATCGGCCACACCTCATTCTAGATTCCTCCACCAACATTTGATTGTAACAAAAATTCAAAATTCAAATGCATGAAGACTTGGTCTTGATATCTTCCTTATAACTTGCACCTATCCTCCTCTCTCCCTTAATCACTTATTCCCCTCCCCCTTGCACGTAAATTAGAGCCATTTCAGAGTGTAAAGTCGTGAGAAAAAGCTAGGGAGAAAGGGGAGAAAATCGAGAGCAAGAAGGTAGAAAAGAAGCGCTCCACTCCTCCGCGTCGCGTCGTCGTTGTTTCTTTTCGTTCTATTTCAAACGATAGAAAGGCATGTCTATTACCTTTTTCTAAACCTCAATCAAGTCCTATTATCAAATATTTTTCATTCCATGATCATCACTGCTATGTTAAAACCGAAATCATCAAAGAAATTTTCAGAAAAATAGCATGCAGATTTGTTCGGTTTCTTGATGCTTCACGGGTTGGCTAGTTTTTGTTGTGCAGGTATTGGATCGACTTCCAGGCTCCCCAAGCTGATCCTAGGCATGTACTAGGACATGTTAGGAACACATTTGCTCAGTGGTTTGAGCCCCATGTCAGCCGAGACCAAGGAAAAATGACAGCAACACATTTCTGTCCAAGTGTGTTCGAAAAAAAAATTTCAGTATGCTGTCATGTAGGTATTGAATCTGATCTTGGCTGCCCTAAGGGCCTATAGCCATGGTTAGATCACTCCCATATCATGTCTAAGACGTGACTAAGTCGCCCTTTTGGTGGCTTGGTCCATGGCTCAACGGTTTTTAAATAAAACGTAAGTACAGCCCACACTCCCCTCTCGGCCCCTTCATTTGACAGCACTTGTGTTTCGGTTTTGGGTTGGCTTGGTGTGGATCTGGCTTGGCCTTGTGCCCTTAGCCACGGTTCATACCACACCCCAAGATGTCTAGGTCGTGCCATGGTCCATTAATGGCCACTGGAACGACGCGAGATAACCCACGAAACAAGAACAGCCCCCTCCCCCTTCTCGGCCTTCATTGTACAGCACATGCATTTCGAATTGTATGGTTTGGTGTTGATCTTGGTTGGCCTATGGCCCTTAGCCACGGTCCATACCACACTCCTATATGTCTAGATCGTGCCATGGTCAATCAAATGGCCACTGGAACGACACGAGACAACAAGCAAGCAAAACACACCACACGCGTATCAAATGTGCTCTCGGTGCATCTTCTCGGTTGGTTGCTGGAATGGTGAGGATTGTGGCTGGCCTAGGGCCTTTAGCCATGGTTCAAACCCTTCCTTGGGATGTTGGTAAGGGTCCCTGGTCGGTGGTGCAAGCCCCAATGGCCGGCGGACTCGAAAACGACGCAAGCAAAGCGCATGCACAGCTGCTGGAATTTGACAGCAAGTTGCTGTGTCGGTGCGAGGGCTCGTTTGAGTTCTTGGTTGGCTTTTAGCCTATGGTCTTGGACTGGACAGTGCCCCATTGAGTTAGGAAGGTCATGTTTTCGACCGTTCGTGATTCGGATCATTTTTGAGGTCGTACGAGAATTTACGGTGTGATGTGCCAAATTGACTCTCGAAAGAGCGTTTCGTGTTTTGGCCTCCATTTCACCTAGATTTCGACCCTCATAATTTTAGGAGCATAAATTCATAATTTTAAGCGTATTTTAATCATGACGTCACGTTGGTTCAGTGTTTGTTCGGGTTGGTTTAAAGTCATGATTAAATACGAGGTCGTTAGACGTAGTTGTCGCATTTTAAAAATTTAATCGCATAAATTTGCCCAAGAAAATCCATTGCATATTTTCATGGCATTTTTAGGTTGCAGCGAGCCTGGGGACGATCCAATCCAGTTGGTAAAATATACAGGAATTTTTATTATGCCAGTTAAATTATTTTACGTGCATGAAAACAGAAAATGATTATTTTTGAGATTTATGCGATATGGCTTGTGGTTCATTCACTATGTGGGAGCATTATTTATACGGTCGCCAGTGACCGCTCAGTTCAGGTTGGTACCACCCGGTCGCCAGTGACCGATCAGTTCAGGATGGTACCATCGGGTCTTCAGTGACCACCAGCTCAGTTCCAGGCTCCCCGGTAGTCAGTTACCGATCAGTTCAGCTTAGTGCAGTGGCCACAGGCGTAAAACATAATCTCAACAGAAAATTTTACCAGTTATTTCAGTACAGGCTCCAAGGAGCAAATATTTTTACTGTGATTATCAGTTCAGTTATGCACGTATTATAATTGCTCAGATCAGTTTATTTTCAGCATGCCTCATGACATGAAATTTTATCCCATGCATATTTTAATTCAGATTTTACTCGTTACTTGCGATATATGCATGCTGAGTCTTTAGGCTCGCTAGACTTGATTGTTGTAGGTACTGATGAGGTCAGGGCCGAGGGCGAGGACCAGTGAGCCAGCTTGCGTTGGCAGTAGTGGCACCCGAGGACCTCAGTGCAGCAGTGTTTATTTTATTCCGCAAACATTTTATCAGTCATTGAATATTTTAAATTGTTATTGTTGGCAAACAATTATTTCCTTCCGCTGTTTTATTTTTTAAACATTGAACTTGATTCATCAGTTGATTTTATGAGAAAGGCCAATTAAGTTCTTTTGAAAAGAAAATTTTTAATTTTTCCGCAAAAAGTTTTAGAGGGCCTTTACATCTGAAGTCTTTGAAAAGTTCAAAAAATTCAGAGCTGAAGTAGATAAAAAATTAGGAAAGAGTATTAAAACACTTCGATCTTATTGACATGGAGAATATTAAGTACCGAATTTCAAGACTAACTTAAGAAGAATAAGATTCTCTCACGGTGGACCCCACCTTCCACACTACAATTGAATGGTGTGTCAAAACGTCATAATCAGACATTGATGGAAATTGTTCGATCTATAATGATATTCACTGAATTGTCGTCATCCTTTTGGGGATTTGCGCTTGAAACTGCGGCAATGTTGTTGAATCAAGTCCAGACAAAGGCAGTTAATAAAACTCCGTATAAGATATGGATGGGAAAGCCTCTCAAATACTCTTTCTTATGAATATGGGTATGTCATGCTTATGTGAAGTAGACACTGAGAGAAAAATTAGATAGTAGAGCTAATTTGTGCTACTTTGTAAGATATCCAAAAAATTCCATTTTATTTTATCTATATGATTTCAATGAAAAAAATGTTGTTGTTTCAAGGAATGTCACATTCTTAGACAAAAGTTTCTATTGGATAGGAAAGACAGATGAAAAAACTCAAAGATATTCGAGAACCACCAACTTATGAAATCACAGAACTCATATCCTAACATTCATTTGAAGAAACATAAGCTCCTAGGAGATCTGAAAAGGACTCAAGGCATAATAAGAGGATGGGCCTGCTTCTTGAAAAAGACCAAGATGAGCTCATACCCGGACGTGATCCAAGAAACTTAAATGAAGCATTGTATGGTTTCGCTTCATCTAAATTGTTTGAAGTCATGCAGTTCGACATAGACTCCATGTATTCGAACAAAGTATGGTCCTTAGTAAATCAACCTGAGGGAATTTTTCAAGAAGCAAATGAATTTACAAAAGAAAAATTGGGGCGGATGGGAAGGTAATGACCTTAAAAGCAAGATTAGTAGTAAAAGGATATACTAAAAGTCAATGTATTAACTACAGGGTAACATTTTCTTCAGTCGCAATGCCCAAATCCATTAGGATATTTGAAACGTCCACTACTTGTTTTTCTTTAAAAGTACTATTTTTTTCTCCCTCTTGCTAAATCGGCCGAGAAAATATATATACTTTAAAAATACTTTGTATCATTTAAAAATAAATCAACCAAATACCATTTAAAAATCAAAGAAAAATATTTTAAATTGTAAAATCGTCAAAAGTTTTACCAAACCTATAAACATTATTTGAAAGGTATAGCCCATACTATCAACCTCTCCAAAACCACTCATAAACATAAATAAAAGTCATAAAATATTTTTAACATACTTAAAATCATAAATCATAAACTAGTGCAGAAAACTAACGTCGGTCCTCGGGTTACGTGCACGTTCGGTCTAGTCATATAAACCATCAAGACCTCCATAATCATAATCATCATAATCACCTGTATCAATCAGACCTAGTGAGTCTAAAGACTCAACACATCATAACCTTGATAATAAGTAATACACATACAGAACACATGCACCATAAAAATACTTGTACTTAAAATATCATTTTCATGAAAATGCATAAACTTTAAACAAAAACATTTTCATAATGCATAAACTTTAAACAAAAACATTTTCATAAACATTTTCATATCATCCTCAACATATTCATATACATATTATCATCAACGTATATGTATTCTTTTTTCTTTTCGTTGAATTCAGATCGTTAATTGTGACTTTCGTGTTCGTCTACGTATTGGGCGATAGATCCATCTACATGTAACCACAGTATTGGGTGGCGGGGACATCAGCGACTCTCTCACCTGTCAACTGAGCCTTGGCCTATCATATCTTCATATAGAAATACGATCTTCGGGCTCTCTCTGGGGCCTTCTCTCATAGACGGGCTCCATCTGGGGCTTTCTCCCATGTATGGGCTCCCTCTGAGGCCTTCTCCTGTAAATGGGCTCCTTCCGGGGTCTTTTCCCTCATGATATCCCCATTCATATCATCGTATCCGTATCAATGGAAATACGATCGTCGGGCTTCCACTGGGACCTTAGTCCTCACGATATCTCCAACATATCATCATATTAGTCACAATTACTTCACTTCCTTCAACATTTCATATTCTCATAATGTTTTTCTTTTAAACCAAGCATGCAACATATCTTTTAACGTTATCGTTTCATCATAAAATTCTATAAATATTTAGAATAAGCGTCTTAATATATAAAAATCCTTAAAAATTTAGAATCAATATTTTAACATCATAAATATTTCAACTAAACATCTAAATCATAAATATTTAAAATAAACGTTTTGACTTATTAAATCATAAATATTTAAAATAAACGTTTCAGCATATTAAATCATAAAAAAATCCATAAACATTTAGACCCAATATTTTAGCATATTAAATCATGACATTTAAAATAACATTTTAACATATTAAAAATCCATAAATACTAAAAATAAACATATTAGCACTATAAAAATTCATAAACATCCATAGTCATTGAAAATAATCATATTAGCATATAAAACAGCATTCAGACACTGCCATGATGTTTACTAATTTTCAAGAGTAAAATTATTGTTTTACCCCTACACGTAAAATGTGGGGACCCGGACGCTAATCTTTTCTTAATCATCTTTGGGATTTAATTATCAGTTCTGATAAACAGGGTCTAAAAATTTTTCTTTTTAAAATATAACTGCGGAAGGTAATGGAATCTAAATAATATATATGTCTGTATAAAAACTACATTTCAGAATAAAGGTACAATACTGTACAACTTAAATCTAAGGTTCCGTTACTAAATTCCAGTAATAAACCAAGTCTGCTACAAGTCCGGAATCACCACGCTAACTCGTCTTCTCTCATCGTCATCTCGACCCTGATCCAGCCCCACCTGTTGTCATGCACACATACAAAACAAGACAATAGCCGGATAACTCCCGTGAGAATAAATCCCAGTATAAAACATGGTAAACATGCATATACACATAATAATTCATGAAACATGCTGTCATGAATAAAAGCACTCGCATGCAGTTCTAATCAAATCATGTCTAGACTTGACTCAACTATAACTCTAGGGATCCCGGTGTGAATAAGACGTCGCTGGCTGTCACCTACCCAACCACTCGGGGTGACTGTACGTCTTATTCCTAGACTTCGGTCTGAGCTGTATCGACGGCTGGCAATAGGAATAATGGCTACTCCTACGCTGAGATACACCGACATCTAGAAAATTGACAATGACTGTCAAAGACTCTCCTATCTTAGCTGCAATGAATATCTATCTGTAAACAAAGCATAATCATATTCATATCTGAATATGGCAATAATCTCATACTTTTGAATAAAATGCTAAAATCAAAGCATAAACATATCAAAGTATAAAGAACAGTCTAGTATGTGATTTTGTTGGGAAACTCAAATGAAATCTGATTTGAGTTGTAGCTTCTCAAATATCACATGAATTATACCTTTGTCGTCCCTGTCTGACGAAGACGAAGTCTCAAAGTCCAGTCTGTCCATCTTCAATCTGAAATGATAATATCACATATACTGTATCAATGTATACTCAATTCACAATCTGTTCTGATCAATACTCAATTCAGTGCAAAATCTGATCAATATCTGAACAAGATACAATCTGATTCATATCAACGATATAACCGAAATCAATACTAAATCTGATCAATCTGAATCAACTGATGTTTCAACGGCATATCAAAATTGATAATCAATACCATAATATCATTCTTCTAATCTCAGCATATGAATATCTAACAAATCTAACTTCAAAGCTGCTGAAATACATACACAGACATACGGTATAATTTCTTCGGTTTGACTTCACATATCTACGGAATAATCTATTCAGAACACATAGCATAATCATCTTTATATTCTTCAATCAAGAACAGTATAAGTCAAATGTTCAAACTCAATCAATATCTTCTGAAAATCATAACAATTGTATACTCAATCTATTCTTCAATCTGTCTTTGATTATACCATGTTTACGGTAGTAGAACCACCATATCAGAATCCTATTCAGTTCTGACAACATCATAATTTCAAAATATCGCAAAACGTAACGAAACTTACGTCTTTGTGTAGCTCTAGTTGCGAGGAGCTCAAAACCGAAGTCGGATTTGAATTCTGATAGACAGATCTTCAACAATCACAAATCTAAAAGGCGTAAGGATTTTCTTCCAAGATTTCGCCTCCTTTCTGAATTTTCTGAGAGAAACACGTGCAATCCTCATATATATACTGCATGCAATTTCTGAAACGTGGCTTAGTTCTTGCGCGGCACGTCGCACCGCGGGTGCGGTCATACATGCACCGCGGGTGCGGTCCAGTCTCGTCGACTTTATTCAGATTTCCCGAAGCTTGGCCGCGGGTGCGCTGCCTACAAGACCGCGGGTGCGGTGTCACAGCGCGGGTGCGCTCCATCTAATACCGTGGGTGCGGTGTGTCTACGGGATTTGTACTTCATTTTCTGCACATGCACCGCGGGTGCGGTCGTGCTAGCACCGCGGGTGCGGTCGTGCAAACTTCTAAATTCTAGTTTCCTGATCATGTCACACCTGGTTTCTCAAATCTTTCTTCCCTCAGTGCATGTCATGCATTCTCATATCTTCCGAGTCTCTCGTTAATGAAGATTAATAATCTTGGTTTAACAATTCTATAATTCTCGGGCATTACATTTCTCCCCCTCTTAGATCTGAGTTCGTCCTCGAATTCACCTCAAGCAATCCAAATCTATTAGAAGAAATGTTTCACACAGTTCAAAGCAGAACTCTTCTCAAGGAATCTGTTCTGAGATCTCAATCTGACAACACTGGTTATACAACATCTGCATATACCAAACCACAGCTTATAGCAAATCAACATCATCAGCTGTTATCACTTCTGTCTATCCCATTCCCGGATATATTCAATCTTTGTCTTCAAATACCAATCGTCACCATCCGACGTTGGCCTAATAATTCTGTCTGGTCTGACCTATCTTGATAGCTACTGGCATACAGTTAGTCACACAATGACAATAATCTATATCAACTAGTACTAACATCTAGTACTAAAGCTCTACCAGTATCTGTCAATATCTGGTACTATACTCTGATTATCTGTCAATCTGTAATAAATCTGCACAAGAGAGCTTAGGATATAATCTATCACAATTATAATTCCATCAAAATCAAAATCTGATATCATCTTATTCAATATTCTAATCCATCTGATTATTTCTTTGACATCGATCTATGTCATCTGGTTCTGTTTGTACGTAATCTGGTACAAAATGATAGATATAGATTGAGAAATCTGTCAATCATAATCATATCATATCATAATCTAAAGAAAATGGCGGTAATTTCATTACGAAAGCCATAGAAATGTACTCCCATTTCTATTCAGAAATATACAAATTCTGTAATAAATCTTCTGATTTCTATCTTTTTGTCTTCTTCTGTTAGCAATTCAGACTTGTCAGTACAATTTCTGCCAACATTTCTGTACACATTCTGTTATAACTGATCTAATCTGTTTATATCACTACTGTCTGTTCGAATATCATACATTCACAATCATCTGAATGGCAACTGAATTCACTACTATGCGGTTCTGACACTATCTGTGAGTTCAGATTCGAACTATGCTGTATAAACAAATCAGTGAATAATCATAATTTAAGGAAGAAATACCTACCTGGTATTCGGCTCTGACTATCAATATCAAAATCTGTAAACAATTCTGAAACATTCTGATATCATAACATAATCAGTCCTATATAACACAAAATCAAATATCTGTTATTCTGACTGATGCTCTGTTCTGTTTACTACAAACAAATTCTGAACATTCTGATCACATATCTGACTGTTTACACTAATCTGTATCAAACACTGATTCACAATAACAGTAATATCACATCAGGTTCAGAATAGAAAGACCCTATACAGATCTAGTGAGTTTAAGAAAACTCATAAAATAACAAAATCAGGCAACTGTAAATCCTGGCTATCTGACCAATCCTCATACTGCCCAGATCAACTGCTATATCTTATCTGCAAATAACATATACTCCCAACAATATAAGATATCGAAAATACTGATGTAGAACAATAACAATACTCCACAGATATATATCAATGAGAGAATAAATAATCAGAATAAGATAATCTGCAGATAATAAATTTCTGAAATTTCTGGAATTCTTGATCTTTCTGTCTTAACTGTCTAAATCAATCGATCTTCAGATACTGCATATTCTGAATAAACACTGTATCCATAACTACATACTGGATTCATCCCTGACCCATTTCTGTACACACTGATCATAGTTCTCTGAATATTTAACACAATCTTCAAATATTCAATACAATCAATCAAATGCTGCAATATATCAATAAATCATAGATATACCAAGCATAATTTTTCAGAATACCTCTGAACATAAAATCTATCAATTTAGAAACAGAACTGAACTATCTTCCAGAGAAATACTCAATCAACTGGATTTCTCAGCTAATGTTCTTTTATCTGTCCATTATATCAATTCTGTCAATTATTCTATACTATGTTCTAATATACCAGCAATACTTGGTATTGATTCAATTCTGAAATCTACCTTTCTGATATCAAACACATCAGAAATCTTATCTAGGCAATATCAGCCAACTCGTACAATACTGGCAGATCTGCCAATATTAGGCTCGATTTCAGTATATCTACTGAATACATAAGGATACCATCTGTTCCTTTCTGTATCAATCGAGTCATAAACAACACAGATATCAAAGGAATTCGAAATCTAGAATCCTTACTGTGAATCTCTACTCATCAGCCATATCTGGTCTGACTCTTACCATTTCTGGAAAAATTCTACAATATGTCTGTACTTGTTCAGCATATACATATCAGTAATGCGTTCAAATCAGAAAACACAAGTACATCATAATTTATCTCTATTTCATTCTCATCTTACTATAGTATACAATATATACCGAAATCTCTGATATCAACATTTCCTCAACAAGCAAGGACATCAATACTACAGTACATACAAACCCCACAGATACATCATATATCAATGCAATTCAGTCTAAGATAATCATAGGGAATGCATTAGTATATCTCAATACATATGCAATAGAATCATAAAGACTAGTACCTGTTGTGAATTCTAAATTTGTGGTTTCAAGTGAACTCTGTTCCCTACGATCTTCGGGAACGCTTCTGGGGACAAACTTTAGCAAAGTGTCCCGGCTGTCTGCAGATATGACAACTACCAGTCACTCCCTGGCATTGCTCTGTGGGATGTCTTCCCCCACAAGTCCTGCAATACACCCCAGCATAGCTCGGGCTGGAACCACTGGAACTAGAGGAACCACCTCCTAATTTCTTGAACGGTTTCCTTTGAGCTTTCAGCAAATCTTGCTTTCCACTCGTACTGCCTCGATCGAATCGAAGAGGGGATTGCGATGTTTGGGATGGCTTCATGCACAACCTCCCTAGCTGTCTAGTCAGACTCGCCTCAGCTCTCTTTGCTCTACTCAGGATGTCAGCAAAATGATAAGGTCGTTGCAAATTCATAAATGCAACTACCTCTGAATTCAACCCTCGGATGAACTGATTCACTACAGCTTCATCATTACCAGCTATCTAAGGAGCAAAACGCAGTACAGTCGAGAATTTAGCAGCATATTCGTCAATATTTAGCTGCCCTTGGCTCAAATTCTCAAACTCTAATTTCTTGTCCTCTCGGTACGAAGCTGAGAAAAATCGTCGATAGAATTCAGTTCTGAATATTTCCCACGAAATCGCTGTACCTCTCTGTTCCCACATTTTTCTACTGGTAATCCACCAACTCCTGGCGACTTCTCGTAACTGGTAAGGCACCATTTTAACCCTCTGTTCATCTGTACAATCAAGTAAATCAAACAAGATTTCTATATCATCAAACCAGTTCTGACAATCTTCAGATGTCTCGGTACCACTCAGAATCGGCGGCTGTAATAACTCAAACTCTTTCATCTTTTCTTCTAGCTGAGCTTCTGATACATCCATCTGTTCAGAAGAAGTGCTACCACTTTCTGGAAATCTCCGAGGCGGTATATCTGAATGTCAAACAAATCAATGTACAATCTGTATAATCTGTCTCAGCCCTCCTCTGATCATATACATCTGATTCAGACTCGGTTCTGATTCAGTCTTGATAATTACATGCTGTAGTCAACTCAGATAACAAACAACATGTAATAGGGAAAGCAATAAATCATGCTAGCACACATCATGCAATTCAATATTGACATAAGTTTCATGCTAGCAATCACATGCAAGGAAAGAAAATTCATCTACCCCGCTCAATCTTTTCTATCTGAGTCTAAAAGATCTATCAACTCTGACTATCTCAATCTAAAGGATTTATCGCTCTGATACCACCTGTTGTGGGGACCCGGACGCTAATCTTTTCTTAATCATCTTTGGGATTTAATTATCAGTTCTGATAAACAGGGTCTAAAAATTTTTCTTTTTAAAATATAACTGCGGAAGTTAATGGAATCTAAATAATATACATGTCTGTATAAAAACTACATTTCAGAATAAAGGTACAATACTGTACAACTTAAATCTAAGGTTCCGTTACTAAATTCCAGTAATAAACCAAGTCTGCTACAAGTCCGGAATCACCACGCTAACTCGTCTTCTCTCATCGTCATTTCGACCCTGATCCAGCCCCACCTGTTGTCATGCACACATACAAAACAAGACAACAGCCGGATAACTCCGGTGAGAATAAATCCCAGTATAAAACATGGTAAACATGCATATACACATAATAATTCATGAAACATGCTGTCATGAATAAAAGCACTAACAATAGTAATAGACTTCATCATCTATGAAATATAATCTAACTGAACATGCAACTCGAATCAGATAAGCATGTATATAACAATTTAAATCATGAAACATACTGTCATGACTGAAAGCAATAACAATAGGTTCCATAATCTATGAACCCAATTCATATACGCATGCAGTTCTAATCAAATCATGTCTAGACTTGACTCAACTATAACTCTAGGGATCCTGGTGTGAATAAGACGTCGCTGGCTGTCACCTACCCAACCACTCGGGGTGACTGTACGTCTTATTCCTAGACTTCGGTCTGAGCTGGCATCGACGGCTGGCAATAGGAATAATGGCTACTCCTACGCTGAGATACACCGACATCTAGAAAATTGACAATGACTGTCAAAGACTCTCCTATCTTAGCTGCAATGAATATCAATCTGTAAACAAAGCATAATCATATTCATATCTGAATATGGCAATAATCTCATACTTTTGACTAAAATGCTAAAATCAAAGCATAAACATATCAAAGTATAAAGAACAGTCTAGTATGTGATTTTGTTGGGAAACTCAAATGAAATCTGATTTGAGTTGTAGCTTCCCAAATATCACATGAATTATACCTTTGTCGTCCCTGTCTGACGAAGACGAAGTCTCAAAGTCCAGTCTGTCCATCTTCAATCTGAAATGATAATATCACATATACTGTATCAATGTATACTCAATTCACAATCTGTTCTGATCAATACTCAATTCAGTGCAAAATCTGATCAATATCTGAACAAGATACAATCTGATTCATATCAACGATATAACCGAAATCAATACTAAATCTGATCAATCTGAATCAACTGATGTTTCAACGGCATATCAAAATTGATCAATACCATAATATCATTCTTCTAATCTCAGCATATGAATATCTAACAAATCTAACTTCAAAGCTGCTGAAATACATACACAGACATACGGTATAATTTCTTCGGTCTGACTTCACATATCTACGGAATAATCTATTCAGAACACATAGCATAATCATCTTTATATTCTTCAATCAAGAACAGTATAAGTCAAATGTTCAAACTCAATCAATATCTTCTGAAAATCATAACAATTGTATAATCAATCTATTCTTCAATCTGTCTTTGATTATACCATGTTTACGGTAGTAGAACCACCATATCAGAATCCTATTCAGTTCTGACAACATCATAATTTCAAAATATCGCAAAACGTAACGAAACTTACGTCCTTGTGTAGCTCTAGTTGCGAGGAGCTCAAAACCGAAGTCGGATTTGAATTCTGATAGACAGATCTTCAACAATCACAAATCTAAAAGGCGTAAGGATTTTCTTCCAAGATTTCGCCTCCTTTCTGAATTTTCTGAGAGAAACACGTGCAATCCTCATATATATACTGCATGCAAAGTCTGAAACGTGGCTTAGTTCTTGCGCGGCACGTCGCACCGCGGGTGCGGTCATACATGCACCGCGGGTGCGGTCCAGTCTCGTCGACTTTATTCAGATTTCCCGAAGCTTGGCCGCGGGTGCGCTGCCTACAAGACCGCGGGTGCGGTGTCACAGCGCGGGTGCGCTCCATCTAATACCGCGGGTGCGGTGTGTCTACGGGATTTGTACTTCATTTTCTGTACATGCACCGCGGGTGCGGTCGTGCTAGCACCGCGGGTGCGGTCGTGCAAACTTCTAAATTCTAGTTTCCTGATCATGTCACACCTGGTTTCTCAAATCTTTCTTCCCTCAGTGCATGTCATGCATTCTCATATCTTCCGAGTCTCTCGTTAATGAAGATTAATAATCTTGGTTTAACAATTCTATAATTCTCGGGCATTACATAAAATTTCACGTTTTTGTCATTTTCTTAATTTCATTGACTCTAATATGTCCCAAATAATTATATAAGCTATCATTAATTTTCTCATATTTTATTTAGCTTAAATCGAGGACTTTTAATCAATCTTTTAAATATAACATACTAATGCATTTTAATCCCGAATTAAATCAACCCTTAATATAAAACTCTCAAATTAAAAACTTAGACTTTTAATAATTATTTAAGCTTAAACCTAATTTTTCATTATTTTATTAAACTTAAATCTAGGCATTTCAATTAATTATTTAATTAGCGTTTCAATTAAGGGGGGAGGTTTGTAGAACCCGAAAAATCAGATTACGTATAAGCCATGCATAATTACTATTATTTAAATTAAAAATAATTTGTTTATATATATTTATTGGGTGTTTAGTTCGTTTTAAAATTTGTTAAGTCATGATCATTTATTTTAAATCGCAGAAGTTTAGTTTTATCTTTTCGGTTAAATACGCGAGACCAGGACTGGAGTTGGAGTATTGAGATAAAATTTAACAATAAGAATATATTCTTATATTTAATTTAAGCCAAGTAATAATTATTTTAATGTTAAATAATCTTTTTAAGATTTATTTAGTTAATTGGAGTTAAGTTATTAAATAAGTTCTTTTATGTTCAATAGTTAATTAAATCCCAAATTAAAATATGTAACCAATTGGGATAAATTAATCTAGGCCTAATATATTCAAGAAATAACAATCTAACATTTTAATAATTATTTTAAGACCAAGCCATGCCATGAAATAAATCTTAATCCTAATTAAATTGTTAATTCACTGAAATACGTATTGAGAGTTTTAAACTTTGAGAATTTAAAATGCAAGATTAAGCAATATAATTACCTTGATTTAGACACCAAATTTCGGTCACCACCCCCCCCCCCCCCACCCCTCAAATCCCTCCATTTCCGTGCATCAAGAGAAGGAAAAGAAAACATTTCCTTTTACCATTACATCTCCTCATATGCAACTTCTTTCTTAATGCATTCTTGACCTATTTAATTTGCAACCTTCCCCTTCATTTCCTTAGCATCTCCCTACCCTCCTCTCATTCGAAAATATCAGAAAACTAGCAGCAAAAATCGTGAGTAGCAGCTAGGGATTAAGAGAGAAAAGAAAACCCAGTCTCCGACGCGCCGTGTTCGTCGTAATGTTTGTTTTCTTCAAAACAAAAATTTCAGGCATGTATATATGGTTTCTTTTCTCTTCAATCAAGTCTTATATATATTTTTAAACCATTATATGTTCTGGATTCATGAAATAACCAAAATTGATAGCAACATTTCAGAAAATATTGCACAGGCCTTCTCGGCCGTTTCTCTTCATGCTTCACAGTTTGGCTTGTTTTGTGATTTCAGGAGATTGGCTCGGTTCCAGGAGTCCAAGCTGAATCTAGGCATGTACTAGAGTGTGTTAGGGTCATGTTGGTTCATTGGCTTCAGCCCATGCACGCAAGAAAGGGACTTGACAGCAACTCTTCCATAGTTGCCATTTTGAGTCTCGTTTTTGGATTGTTGGTTGTCTAAGGTGATAGTTCGAATTATGTTTGGTCCAAGGCCTATAACTATGGTTGGAACCTTCCCTTAGCATGTCTATTACGTGACCAAGAAGGTTTTCAAGGTTTGGTTCACCGATCCATCGAAATTTCAAAGCAACAACACAAGTGCCCCTTCGATTTTTCATTTCCTGTGTGAGTGAAGCTTCGGCTTCTTGGTGTTGGGTGGATCTAGGTTGGCTTCTAGGCCTTAGCCATGGTTCACGCAATACCTCATGATGTCTAGATCAAGCCATGGTCGATCATATGGCCATTGGAATGATATAGGATAGCAAGATGAAGCAACAACCCCCCACGGTACAGCACATGGTGTTCTCGGGTGGAGCTTTGTATTGTCTTAGGTGTTTTCTTGGATTGTGTTTGTCCTAGGGCCCTTAGCCATGGTTCAAGCCACACCTTAGGATGTTTTAAAGAGGCTCTGGTCGGTGGTTCAAGTCCCAATTGCCATTAGCCTTGTAAATGAAGAAACGCAAGCACAGCTGCTGTCACTGAAATTTGACAGAAGCCTTGTTGTGGTTCAGGAGGACTGTTTTGAGTTCTTGGTTGGCTTTTAGCCCATGGCCTTGGACTGAAAAGTACCTAAATGAGTTAGTAAGGCCATGTTTTTGTCCGTCCGTGAATTGGATAATTTTAGAAGTTGTACGAGAATTTACGGTGCAATGTGCCAAAATGACTCTCGAAAGAGCATTTCATGATTTTGGCCTTCATTCACATTTTTCGTGTCTTACAGCCATAGGGATATATTATCCATCATTTTAGGTGTATTTTAATCATGGCTAAATGATGGTTCAATGTTGTTTCTGGTTGGTGCGAAGCCATGGTTGGATACTAAGTTGTTGGACGTAATTGTATCGTTTTTGGTTCGGTTATGACGTGTTGGTCAAGTTGAAATTATTTGCATGTTTCTCATGTTAGAATTAGGTCGCAGTGAGCCTAGGAACGATCCAACTCATTCGGTAAAAACAGGGTTATAAATTATATTACGTGCATAAAATATAAAATGTTTATTTTTGAGATATATGCGATATGTCTTATGGCCACCTCACGCTTATGAGATCTCTACCCGGTGACTTACGACCGGTTCATGTTCATGTATGGGTACGGACATCCAGTCCAAGGGCTGTGTGATCTATACCGCCCATTATACTTGGTTTAGTCTGATCAGACGTTCATGTTATGTTACGCGCCACTTGCGTAGAAACATTATCTCTACAAGAAATCTCATTATGATATTTTATGACAGGGCTCTATCGAGCAAATCTTTTACGTATGATTTTCAAATATGCACGTATTAATAATTACGCACGACACGATTTTCACTTTACGCTTTACGATACGATATTTTTACGTTGCATGCGAAATTTTATGATATAATTACTTGTTATTCACGGTATATGCATGCTGAGTCTTAAAACTAACTAGACTTGATTGTTTTAGGTACTGATGAGGTCGAGACTGAGGGCGGGGACCAGTGAGCTAGCTTGGGTCAGCAGTAGTAGGAACCCGAGGACCTCATGTTTCAGTTTATTCACTATTTTATGCTCAAACTCAGTTTTAATATGTCGAATGATTTTTAAGTTGTTGTTTTGAAACACAATATTTACTTCCGCTGTTATTTTAAAGTTAAATCCATTTATCAGTTTATTTTATGTATGATGCAGGTTATTTATTTAAAGAGAAAAATTTTAAATAATTCCGCAAATTTACAAATACGAAATACGGGCCTCTACAGTTCCAATTTTAGTTCTTTTTTCCGTTTTTGACACCTAATCGAACGCACTGAGCCATCTCCCAAAATACTCGACAAGCCCAAGCCACCTCTATCCAAACCTAAGCCAACCCATCTAAGACCCCTCCTGACCAAGCCCAACACATAGAACCTAGCCATAGCTCACTCAAACCCTGCTGGAATCTGACCCAATTGCATGCATGTGTGTGTGAGGTGTTCTAATTGTACTAGGACTCCTAACTAGCCTGTGGCTCTTCTAGTCGTGCCACCACTGAACCAACATGACCCTAACTGACCTTGGACCATGCCCAGACCCAGCCCAGACCAGCCCAATCACTATAACCCAGCAGCGCGCCACCTGAATTCCGAAGCACAACCTGCGCACATGCTGCCTCCATAGTGCCTCCCTCATGTTTTTTGTGTTTGGCTCGAGTCACGTCGAGCCACTCTGCACCAACGCATGACCTGCCCCTCTAAGAACCCTCTTGGACCCTTAGAACCCATAGGACTCGAGCCCCAACACTAACCGAAGCCACCACACCTAAACATGCCTTGGCCGAGAACCCACATGCACTAACTCTATGTTTTGTGATGCTAGGACCCTAACCACTGGACCAGCCCTTAACCCAGCCCCTTGTGTACCCTCTTAGGACCCTAAAGACCTAACCTAGCCCAGCCCAGCCCAGCCCAAACCCCCCTGGCCGAGCCAATTATCCCTGCCCATCTGTACCATACGTTCTAGGACATTGTGCAAAAAGAAGACATAATAGTAGAGAGAATCGACTCTCCAGATAACCTTGCTAATCCACTAATGAACCCCTACCAAGAACATTTTTTGACAGACATCGTGAAACAATGGGTTTGAAATCTTTGGGTAGTTGGTTATAGGGGCAAGTGGGATTGTTGGAAACCAAATTTCGGAGTTTGACAAACTGAAGAAACTAACTGAATTATGAGACAACTGAATATTTAACAACTGAAACCAGCTGAACAAATGAAGAAAACTGATTAGTTGGAAACCAATCAGTTAATATACTCAGCCGCATAAGGTTCAGTCAAAACATATCTCAACTGAATGCTTCTTGGGAAAGAACATTCAACCGACAAAAGGACATAGTAAACAGAAAATGAATATGGAAAGCCGCACCTCAATCATTACAGCAAAGAACAACGTATTTCGGCTATTACAATTAAGACGCCGTATGACAATCAATGAAGAGAACATTGGCCAAGAAATGATGAACTGGCAATCAACGGATACAAGAATTCAAATACATCTCAAAGATACCGTTGAAAGAGAAGTATAAATACGACTGAAGAACAACAGAAGAATTAGAGACGATTACTCAATCTTAAGCTTGCTGTTAGTATCAGTTACAAACTGAGAATATTGTGTAGAACTAAGAGTTTCAGTTTTGGCAGTTGTAAGTCCAAACTGAAGTGGGTCTGTACAAGTGTTGTACTTGATCAAAGTCTTTTAGTGAACTTCCTATCCTTGTGATAGAAGGGGTGACGTAGGAGTAATTAAATTCTCCGAACATCCAGAAACAACTCTTGCATATTTCTTTCAGTTTTGTATTCTATCTTTCAGTCAGTTACTTTCCGCAACTACTCTAGTTTAACTGATTGTTATTGACCAACAAGATTCCGAGATTCAGTTTGTCACTAAACTGAACTCAAATATTGTTAAAGAACAATTTTAAGTGTAAGTGTTTATTCAACCCCCCCTTCTAAACACTCTTGTTACGACAATCGATCCTATCAAGTGGTATCAGAGTAGTTGAATCTTGTTCTTGAATACTTCTGATCTATAAATCTGCTAGCATGACTTCATTCAATAAAATTCCTATGTTCTCAAGAGAAGATTTCGATGACTGGAAAATCCAAATGCAGGCTCACTTAGCTGCACAAGATGATGATATATGGTATGTCATAACAGACGGACCCATTAAGATTCTAAAAGCAAACACAACAATTGCCATAACTGAAGGGGCACCACAGAGAATTCAAAAGCCCAGAGAAGAGTGGACAACTGAAGACAAAAGGAAAGCTAATCTTGACAATGTGGCCAAAGATACTTTATACAAAACACTGGACAAAGCAACCATCAACAAAATAAAGATGTGCAAAACAGCAAAAGAAATTTGGGAGAAGTTGATTCAGTTATATGAAGGAAATGACCAAACAAAAGAAAATAAACTCTCAGTTGCTGTCCAGAAATTTGACAATATCAAAATGAAGGTTGGAGAATCAATGAATGAGTATGATGAAAGGGTGAGCTATATTGTGAATGAATTAAATGCACTCAGAAAAGTGTATACCAACAAAGAGGTTACACTAAAAGTGATGAGAGGTCTTCCAAAATAATGGGATGTCAAAACTATGGCTATGGGAGAATCTAAAGACTTGAACCAGATCGAACTCTATGAACTATTTGCTGATTTAAAAGCTTATGAATTTGAATTGCAAAACAGAGAAGGAGAATCATCTACTCCTACAACTACAACTGCTTTAGCAGCTGTCAGAACTGAACCAACTAGTTCAGTTGAGAAATCTGCTCATCAGTTAAGCAATGATGATATGTCATTATTCATCAAAAAGTTTGGGAGGTTCATGAGAAAGAACCAAGGAAACCTTCAGAAGCAATACCAGAGAAATAATTCCAAAGAAGAAACAAATGCTTGCTACAATTGTGGCAAAACAGATCATTACATTGCTGACTGTCCTAAACCTAAAAAGGACAGTCAAGGATCAACTGACAGAAGAAAGAAACCATATGAGCATAAGAGAAGACCCAGAGATGATAAGAAAACCTACAGAAAGAAACACGAAGTTCTATTAGCTGAAGAAAACAAATCCAAATGGGCAGAAACTGATAGTGACGAATCAGAACCAGAAAGCTCATACAGCTCAAGTGATGAAGAGGAAGTCAAATGTCTAATGGCAAATGATACTGAAGCAGAATCTACAAGTCAACAGGTATTTGATTTTAGTTCAACTGATTTTACAAGAGAAGAACTCATTTTAACATTGCATGAAATGGTAAATGAGTACCAGAAACTTGCATCATCATTTGAGGAAATAAAGTCAAAGCAAAATGATCCCATGGACAACAAAACCAAAACTGATGAATCAGTTGATAGGTTGAGTCTAGAAAGGGAAATTGCTGAGCTAAAAGCAGAGAGAAAGAAAGATCAGTCACTGATCCAGAAATTGATCCTTGAAAATTCAAAACAAACTGAACTCATTCAATCTTGGAATAAGTCGTCTACTGCATTGAATGAGATGCATAATTCACAAAAATCAGTTTCTGATAAAACTGGTTTAGGGTTCAGTAATCAAGGAGAAACGTTTTCAAATGATACTCAACCAAAGCTGACAATGAACAAAGGGAAGTACATTCAATTTGTCAGATCAACAGTAGAACAAGAGAAATTTGAGCCCAGCAAACTGAATGAAAAACCCATTGAGAATATGTATAAGGCCAGAAGACATGGAGTTGGTTACAGTCCAAAAATCTCTACTGACTCAGAAAATCATTCATCAAAAAGATTTAGCAAGAATTATTCAAATTATTATAACTGCAAACCAGTCCAGAAAAGATACAGACTAAACAATCAGTTGAACCAAGCTAAAATACATACTGTATCATCTATACACTATTCACCAAGCACACAAAAACCGAGAAAACCCATTTGGAATACAGCTACTGGAAAGTCAGTTAGACTAATCCAAGTATGGGTTCCAAAGGGACTAATAAGCTTTGGACCCAAATATATATGGGTAACAAATCAAATTATGTGTGTGATTGCAGGTAACATGTACAAATAAAAATTCAATATGGTATTTGGACAGCGGTTGCTCACGACATATGACAGGAGATGCAAGTATGATGTCTCAACTGATCAAATATAGTGGTCCAAACATCAGTTTCAGAGATAATTCCAAAGGTAAAACCGTGGGTAAGGGTAAGAGTATCCATGGTAACTTTACTATTAAAGATGTTTTATTAGTAGAGAATCTGAAGTATAACTTGATTAGTATCAGTCAGTTATGCGACAATGGATTCTCTGTACAATTTGATAAAAACTCATGCTTAGTTAAAACATCAACTGATTAAATCATACTAACTGGCAAACGATGTGGAAACACATATAAAGTCAGTTGGAATGAACAGCCTCATGCACCAGTCTGCTTCATTGCTTCAAAATCATCTCAAAACTGGTTGTGGCATAAAAGGTTAAATCATTTAAACTTTAAATCCATTGCTTATATGAGTAAACATGAACTTGTAACTGGTTTGCCCAAAATAAATTTTTCAAAAGAAAAACTTTGCCCAGCATGTCAGTATGGAAAACAAGTACGATCTTCTTTCAAAAACAAGGGCTGTAAATCTTCATCCCGATGCTTAGAACTATTGCACATGGATGTCTTCGGTCCAATACCAGTCATGAGCGTAGGGGGAATGAAATAAACCTTGGTGGTTGTAGATGATTTTTCAAGAAGTACTTGGGTTATATTTCTCAAATCCAAAGACCATACGGCTGCACAACTGATTAAACTCTTCAAAAGACTTTTAAATGAAAAATCAGTTGGGATTGATCGAATCAGATCTGATCGAGGAACTAAATTCATCAATCAAACACTTTCAAGTTTTCTAGAAAATGCTGGAATCAAGCATGAGCTCTCAGCAGCAAGAACTCCTCAGCAAAACGGTGTAGCTGAGAGAAGAAATCGGGTCCTTAAAGAAGCTGCTAGAACAATGCTTGCTGATTCTGGCATTTCTCAAAGATTTTGGGCAGAGGCAGTAAACACTGCATGTTATACTCAGAACAGATCAATGATTAATAAGAATCATATGAAAACACCATATGAGATCTGGCATGGAAGAAAAAGTATAATCACTTATTTCAAAATATTCGGCTGTAGATGCTTTATTCATGATAATGGTAAAAATTACTTAAAAGCATTTGATGCCAAATCTGCAGAAGGAATATTCCTTGGATATTCATCAGTTAGTATAGCTTATAGAGTCTTTAATAAGAAAACTTTAAATGTTGAAGAATCTGCGCATGTAGATTTTGATGAAACTGTACTAACTGATAAGCCAACTGATCAAGTTGAGCTAGCTGATCGATTTACAGATATCAGTTTGGAAGATGATGACAATGAAGAAAGTCATAACAATCAAGACATCTTTCAAACACCAGAACCAGAAATATTGGATCAATTAAACGAGCAGGAAGTCAATGATGACAATCAGTTATTAAAGCAAACTGATAACATTCAAATACCAGCTGCACGAGCATCAACTGAAGCTGAAAATTGAACTCAGTACAACTGAAGCAGTTGCTGATGAAACAAATGCAGAGTACAGATGGAGAAAATCAATCCACCAACTGAAAGGATCATTGATCATAGAACCATCAAATGTTAAATTATTACATTCAGCCTTTGTTCACATGGAACAAGAAATGAGAAGCTCATCCTATGGTAAATCTATCAGAAGAGCTGATCAGCACTCATCTGAACTGTTCAAGACCAACTTCAAAAACCATATAGTTTGGGTCAGGATAAATAAACGGACGTTCAGTTTACCAACAAAGGCAAACTAGTACACAGTTAGGCAGAAAGGAATGACACGATGAGACGTATGATCCAGAAAGATGGAGCAATGAATATTCTTGCTTATTCTCACAAAAATTCAAAGTTTACAGGGATCAGTGCATTCCAAATGCTAGTAGAAGGTATATGTTGAACAACCTCCAGGTTTATAAAACCACAAACTTCCTAACCATGTATACTATTTGAACAAAGCATTATATGGTCTTAAACAAGTTCCCAGGGCTTGTATGAAACTCTTTTCAAAGTCCTACTGATCATGACTACAGTCGGATCATTAGATAAACCTTGGTTAAATTTACTAAAATAAATCATATTCTGACTAGTGCATGTATGTGGATGATATAATTTTTGGGTCAACTAACCCCAAATTGTGCGAAAAGTTTGCTAAGTTAATGCAGGATAAGTTTGAAATGAGCATGATGGGTGAACTGACATTCTTTCTTGGACTGCAAGTGAAGCAACTGGAAACTGGTATATTCATTAGTCAAACAAAATATACAAAGGAGTTGCTAAAGAAATTTGGTATGGAATCATGTTCAGCTGCAACAACTCCCATGAGCTCATCAGTTAAACTAGACACTGACGAAGGAGGAATATCAGTGGAGGCGACATTGTATAGAGGGTTAATAGGTTCATTATTATACCTAACAGCCAGTCGTCCTGATATTGTTTTTGCTGTCTGTATGTGTGCCAGATTTCAAGCAAACCCTAAGCAATCACATTTCTCAGCTGCAAAAAGAATTCTGAGATATCTTAAGGACACGTAAAATGTTGGGCTATGGTATTCCAAAGACTCCACCTTCAATTTAGTTGGATACTCAGATGCAGATTATGCAGGATGTAAGCTTGATCGCAAAAGTACAAGTGGATCTTGTTAGTTCTTAGGAGACAGACTGATCTCTTGGTTAAGCAAGAAGCAAACATCCATAGCTACCTCAACAACAGAAGCATAATATCTTGCTGCTGGTAGCTGTTGTGCACAACTGATCTGGATTCAGCAACAACTGAAGGATTATGGAGTAACATCAACTGAATCGCCCATATTCTGTGATAATACCAGCACAATTTCCATCACTTACAATCCAGTTCTTCACTCAAGGACCAATCATATAGATGTCAGCCATCACTTCATCAGGGATCATGCGTTAAAGAAGGATATTCGACTAGAATATATTTCAACTGAACAACAAGCAGCTGACATCTTCACAAAACCATTACCCGAGGCTAAGTTTTCTTATTTTCGAAATATTCTTGGTTTAATTGATTTGTCTTAGAAATTATTAGTAATATTGCTTCACTAACAGAATTATACGAAGAAAATAAGAACACAACAAATTGAAAATAACACTTCATTAAGAATATCAACGTTCCCATTTTACAGAAGATATCATGGCATCAACTGAATCTAGCCACGCCCTAACCCAATCATTTAATTCATAAATTCGAACTCTAGAAAATGCCCTAGATTTCAAAATTTTATCAACAACATGCCACTCCTTCCATAGCATCGCCTCCAAAAGACATTTGTCTTCAACCAAATCCCTAACATGTCTAACTTCAAAACGTTCAAGGTACTTCAGTGCTCTTGCCTCCTGAGCACGAGTAGGAATAGCACCACAGTCACTCACCCTCTTAAACTCATGAATCTTTTCCCAAGTTGAAATCACCTTCTGAAAGACATATATCTCCATCTTTCTCTTGATGATTGTTAAACGAGGGGCTGACTGCTCAGAAACATGAACATGAGTGCTGCTGCATGCATCAGAATCAGACATATTGAAATATTTTTGAACTGATATTGCATCACATTTTTATCACTATCATTTTATTTATAGGAAAATGACGTTGGAGAAGCTGAAGAGTCTCACGACATTTAATGCGTCTTTCACATTTACCAAGGACTTTAAGTTGTCAGTTGTTAATAGTCAACTGACACCAGTTTGAATTCTGTTAATAATTGTTTAAATAGTCCCAGTTCATGATCAACAAATGACAGTTAGTTTCTCATCAGATTATGTCACAACTGATGAAACATATCACTTGCAGAAAAACAGAGTTAAAATCAGATAAATATTTCATTACTTATAAATGTTTATCTGGATTACATCATCATACATATTCTCCACAACAGTTATCCAAAATTTCATCCAAACAGATAAAGAAGGAGCAGTCATGAGAAAGCTGTGAGAATGAGCTATGCGCCTCAGGATCTTCAATTCCTTGCGGAGCATCAGCTGATACATGTGACCATCCTTGAAGACGTCCACCCACACAACAATATTCAAGTGTTCTCGCACTTGACTTAGTTCTGCCACCAATTCAGGAGTGGTGGCCTCCCCAGAATTGTACAAGAGCTCAAGCTCCTCCAATCGCTCCCAATAATGCAGACTTTCATAGAAGACTTCGTCTTCAATCTCAGCCTTCCTGGCCTCTACAGAAAAGGGAGAAAGACTTGAGTCACCCGTGTCAGACATTTTTGAATATTTTGAATGATATGTCTAAAACTAACTGAGTTATTTCTATTTATAGGAGAATATCAAGAAAGCTGAAGAGTCGTCAATGGTTCAGCAAGACCAATAACTTCTCGCACTCTTAAAATTATTTTGTATCACTACTTTAATTATTTTATGCACCAATTTAGGGGGAATATTAATTTTAAAAGGTTAACTGAGAAGACAGTTGTTTGTAACTTCTCAACTGAAATGAATCAGTTTCCCAACTGATCGTTCAGTTGGATTGTTTACAAATCTTCTCACATACGTTAACTAATTAAAATTTATTATATTCTAAATCAATTGACGTGACTGCAGATTGACGACGTGGCTTACTCTAAAACCGCTAATCTTTATACACACGATTACAGCACACGTACACCTATTTTTTTATTCAAAATTTTCACGGACTGACACGTGTCCAGAATTTGAACAGTCACGCTCAAATGTACTATACCCACTTCAATTCAGTTCTTCTCCTTCACGCATACAATCAGTTCTAAGAGCATATTAATTTCCAAAGCTTATTTTCTACGAATTTCAGATCATCTTACCTTCCTAAATGGCTAATCAGATCCCTGCTCACGTGATGAATGCCATGGCAATCGATTTTGACTCGGTTTTATCAATTCAAGAAGCTGATATCAAAAATGTCTTTCTGAAGATTGAATCTGCTGGGCTCAGAATGTTCTTGGGACAATCTTCACAAGAAATATACTCGAAGGAAGTGAATGAATTCTATATGAAAGGGTATGTTACTGTTGAAGGAAACATCGCTGTCACTATCAATGATAAGTTGTTGATCTTATCCGAAGAAAACTTTGGAGAAATGTTTTCTTGCCAACTGATGGATATGTCAGTTTCTCTGAAGTTAAAACATTCGATATTGAGCAAATGCAATCCACATTATCTGCTAATGGCGGAAAATCAAAGTCTCCGACCCAAAGAAAGAACTGAAACCAGAAATTCAGTTTTTGGCTGATATTAAAGCAAAGGGAATTTTAGCTAAAGCTGGCTCATATGCAGCTCTCACTCTTGAGAAATTCCAGGTGATGACAATCATCATGGGTGAGAAGAAAGCCAACTGGAGGTACATTATTTTCAGCATTCTAAAGAATATGCTTCTATCAACAAAACAGTCTAGGGGGTTTGCTATTCCAATCAGTTATATTCTGAAACTTAAAGGACTGGTAGCTAACAATGCAGAAAAATTCTCAAAATTTAAGATATTCACTGCCAAGAATATATTGCCACCAAAAATCAAGATGGATCTCTCGCCTAAACAATTCGTAAAAGTCAAGAAGGAAATTGGGATGCAGCAAGCTGCTCCTAAATCAGTCAAGAAAGCCAAGATGCTGGCCCAACTGAAGGCTACAAAGCGAAAACTGATTCTCAGTTAATCAGATTATGAGAAAACTCTATCTCCCAAACTTATCAAGAAACCAAGGACACAAAGAACCAAAACAATACCAGCAGTGGAACCAACCTTTACTGAGAAACTGTCTCAGTCAGCTGCTGAAAAGCCTATTCAGGCTATTCCATTGCAGATCATCCCTCCTGATGATATAGTTCCAACTGAAAAGATACCCACTAGAGTAAAAGCTCCCTTCACTCGTGTAAATCAACCCACTATTTTACCTCAGGCTTGACCAAAAGGAGTCACATTGAAGGAACCAGCGGAGTCTACAAAATTTGGCTTACAAATTCCTCATATTCTAACCACGGAGAAGGGAAAAGGCAAGCTTGAGGAGGAGCCAAGGCCATCTCACTCCATTCAAACTCATATCGATCTAATTTGGGAAGAGGTAAATACAGTTGCCACATCAAAACTCACAGCTTTTGACCGTTGGAAAAGCTTCAGGACCGAAATTTTTGCCAAGAAACTGAAGCACAAATCCCAACTGAAGACGTTTATTAAACTAGAAAAGATAGTTTTGAGGGTAGTTAAAGCTGCTACCATTATTCAAGCACTGGAAAGGAGACAGTATTTCTTTGATCAAATACGGGCTAATCAACTGACTAAGATGGTTAGACAGTTGAAAGAAAACTACAACCCCATAGGGCCAACTGCATATCAAGATAGAGCTGTGTTCACTCAACTGGATGCAAATCTTCAAGAACAGAGGAATACAAATCTTCATCACCTCAGCAGAATGAATCTTCTGAAGAACTCATTGCTGAAAAGTCAGCCCAGGAGGTTCCACAAACAACAGCCGGGGATCAACATCTGTACTCTGAGACTGAACTTACCTTCGCCAATATCGATGAAATCATTCAGTCTGTTGCTCAGGAAGCTCAAACTGAAGCACATAATCTTGAATCAGTTGATCCTCTGACTGAACAAACAGAACAAGAAGTTCTGGTTACATCTGAAGACCCAGTTCAAACTTTTATTGCTGAAGAACATGTTCAATTCTCTGATAATGCAGAACAAGCTCAATTTTTTGTTGCTCCAAAAATAGTTCAGCAAGTAACATCTGAAACTGAAGAGCAAACTGAAGTGCTCACTCAGAACCAAGAGGAAACACTCACTAAATCTGTGGAAGAGCAGTTGCCTAATGTTGGAAACCTTCAAACTGAAGAACCCCCCCCCCCTCCCCCCAAGTTTCAGATGTTGATCAAACAGAAGAACAAGCCCATGATTCTCCAACAGCAGTTACCACAGATAACCCTGTTATTCTAGAACAAAGTGTTTCTGATGCTCAGAAGCAACCTTCTTCATCTCAAGGTCAAGAAGAGACAGTTGATCGCACTATGATAATCTTCACTCCTCCAGAACAAGTGCCAGATCAGGAAGATATAGGAGTCATGTCTCCTGAAATCTCAAATTCAGAAGCATTGTTCGATGAAATCAACACCATCAAGACAAATATGAATCAAATAATGGATGACATCAAATCCATTCAGTCAACCCAATACTA
This sequence comes from Primulina eburnea, assembly GCF_022965805.1. Lineage (NCBI taxonomy): Eukaryota > Viridiplantae > Streptophyta > Magnoliopsida > Lamiales > Gesneriaceae > Primulina > Primulina eburnea. The sequence goes on from NC_133104.1 coordinate 31,004,134, forward strand.
TCATTCTGTAAAGCTGAATGGATCCGAAGATTTTGTTTTTGCAAGGCTGAAGAATATTCAAGAAGTTGTAACTGAACTCTCAGTTGCCATAGAACACAAGCCGAACAAAGCCACAACTGCTGCTCTTTTCGTTGCTCAAGATGTGATCAACCAACGAGTTGAAAGACTAGAAACATCTGTTGCAAACAAAATAGACTCACTGCAAACCTCAGTTCTTACTGCCATCTCCAGTATTTCAGCCGATGTCGGCATTTTATCTACTAAAGTTTGACAATTATCTCTCCACATGGCTCAGTTTGACAAAAAATGGGAAGTTTAGTATGACTCAGAAAAAGCATTGAAGAGCAGTTAGCAGTTTAGCAGTTTATTTTGAGACAGTTTTCAATCCTTCAGTTAATATATGCTTAGTTTTGTCAAATACCAAAAAGGGGGAAATTGGTATCTGGGATATTGTTAGAGTAGCTGCTCTGCTATCCAACTTGTGGGTTGAGCTTTATTGACACTTATGTAAAAAAATGGGTATTTTAATAATATTTTACAGTTTTATCCAATTATAGCATTTACTTTATCTTTATACGCATGCATGTTGCATAGATAAAGTCCATGAATATACTATAGGTACCATGAGGTATGTCTCTCAAATTAAGATAACGAAACTCATTAAGAAGCGTACCCTATATTCTAAATAGGTCCCTAGTTTATTTAGCAGCCTAAAATAATGATAAAGGTCACCTAAGCTTGAGACTAACATATGTGATGTAAACGTCATGTTTTCTTGATAAGGGCGTGTAGATTTTCATTCATACAGATGGGTGATTGATTATGCACTTAACAACCCTCACTCGAACTTTTCAAGTGGTTATAACTTGACGAGTGGAATATGTTGGAAACTTAATTCCGGTGTTTGACAAAAGATAAACCAACTGAACTAAGCAACTGAATCCAGCTAACTGATCGACGCAACTAAAATATAACTGAACAGATGTTTTCTCTATCAAGCTGCTCTTTCAGCTGAACATCTCTTCAGTCATTCTCGTCAACTGACTCTTTACTAGCTGATCTCTCAGCTGTACACGTCATCAGTTGAAAACGACAACCGACAAATAGTACAACTACCTGCAACTAGTAGTGGAACGCCGCATTTCAGAATGAGCAGTGTACGACTGTCAGAGTATATCGACGTGGAAATCAACGGTTAGAATATTCAAATATCCTTTAATGTTACCGTTGAGAGAGAAGCCTATAAATAATCGAAGGTATCAGCCGTAGGCAATACGACTGATTTCAGCTATTACATTCTACTTGCTGTTACGCTGCTAAAATATCTACTCACATTCAGAAGCTAAAAGCTCACGTTTACTAGTTATATCAGCAGCATTCAAGGCTACATTCTCGAGCTTAAATAGCACTTTGTAATCTTTGATAGTTTTTCTAAGTTGTGCTAAGATCAGTTACCATCTCTAAAAGTGTTATATACTAAGAGTTTCAGTTGTGGCAAAGTGATAAGTTCAAACTGAAGTGGGTCAGTACAGTATCTTGTATTTGATCAAAGTATTTTAGTGGATATCCTATCTTCGTGATATAAGGGGTGACGTAGGAGTTATTCAAGTCTCCGAACATCCAGAAACAAATTGTGTTATCTTTACTTCAGTCTTTACTTTTTCAGTTAGATACTCTATCTTTCAGTCAGTTTATTTTCTGCAACTATTTCATTCAGTTTAACTGATTGACATTGACCGACGGGATGCTAAAAATTCACATTCATAGATCACATAGGACTTTATTGGTGATTAATTGGCTCAATGAATATTCAACGAAATTATACCAAAGATGAAATCACACAACGAGATGCTTGCAAGCAAGTGATTAAAGTCTATACTTGATGACTATGTTTTTCAGGTATCCATAGGCTTGACTTGAACAACTTTTCTCCACTAGTATATTGGACAAATGTGACAAGGTTAATAGGTCTTGTAGGCTTGTAACGTTAGGCCATGGCTCACAGCTACAATAAAGGTATGGAAATCAAAATTTGAGAGAAATATTTGAACTTCATCAACTTCACTCATTTTCATTTTCTTTTCAACCTACCACCCACTTTATTGTTTTCTTTTCATTCATATCCTCCATTTCCCGTATTTTCTTTCTTGTTCACCACTTTTGACTCATTCTTTTCATTGTTTTTCTTCTTCTTTTCTTTGCCAACTCCTTTTTGCACACTTTATATTTTTTTTATTTTATTTTTCAAGGAGCATTTGAATCCTTACAACACCAATGAATTTATTTCTCTCAAAATCAGGTAGGAAGTTAAGTGTATAAGCTTCATTTGGTAGTTGTTGTGGGATATAGAATAGATACAAGTGGCGGCTAGTTGTATGTCGTTGACATACGCCACTTGATTTTTAATAGGCTCAAAATGGGACACTAGGGATACTTCATGTTCAGTTGGTAGGCTCGAAGGCTCAAAACGGCTCCAAAAATCGCCTAAATCATTCCTATGTCACATATCATCCGTATTTCGCCTCGAAATTGTTCAAACAAGTTCTAGACTTCCGTCAATCCATTAGTCAACTCATACAAACCAGTCACATGCAATTTTCAATCAAAATGATATATGAAATAGGTGCACGAAGAAAAAGTAAGCATCCCAATTAACTTGAAGCTCAAAGGGCTACAATTGACAGTAAACAAAGAACACAGGCCCAAGGATATTGTGAAAGACTGTCTAGATCATTTTTATGTTTGTGAAAGCATCAATCAATGTCATGCAAGAATTACCAAGAATCAGATATCCATCATCTATTTAGCATCACAGGCATGCAACTTGTCTCTAAGCAATGATAGTTTCAACAAACACGACAGTGTAGAATAATTGTGACTCCTAAGTTATCATGAACACATATAAACTTCAGGACCATAATTCATCATCGGCCACACATTTTACTTATCCATGACTCTACCTAACAAGTTCTAACATGCAATAAAAAAAAAACTAACTAACTAATACTGTGCAATAAAAAAAACTAACTAACAGAGAAATCAAAGCAATTGCACCCCCCCAAACTTAAAGTATGCATTGTCCTCAATGTATAGAAATGAAGAACATGACAACACATACCTCGCTCCCAAGTGTCAGAACTCGGGGCTCGAGTCATCGTTCGAAGCCTCTTCATCATCATCATCCATGGGCTGCGGTGGTGATAGAACTGGTGGTGGGTACTGTGGTGGCCAGACTGGATGTGGTGGATAGGGAACATCCGCGGGTCCAGTAGGTGGGAAACGCTGGGCAAGCACTGATGTGAAGTCCATCATAAAAGACATGAAGGTACTAGTAGTGCGTCGGTGTTCAGCTTGCTGTTGTCGTTCGACCCACATATCCTGTTCCAGTCGGAACATCCTGTCTCGCAAACTGGATCGATGGATCGATGGTGGTGGTGGTGGATTGCATGCTCTGGCCCTCTGGTTGTACTCTGCCCTGGCCTTTTGTCGTTCTATTTCGTATCCAAAGCGTGAACGGTCTACTTCAAATACTGTGATTGGGCCCTTGGCTTTCAAAACCTGTTCATCGGCGCCCCATTGCACTCCGGCATGAAGACATAAGGCGGTGATAGTATGTGCACAAGAGAGGCTGACGGTCATGAGTCCCGTACCAGCACGCATGATATAACTGTGAATGAGCTTCCCAAGATCGACGGTTTTCCCAGTCATGATAGCGTAAATCAACGCCACTTTAGCCTTTGTAATTTCAGTCTGATGGGAGGAGGGCATGATCCGTGAGAGAATAAAAGATGCCCAACGGCGTGGGTCACGGCGTAAATCAGATTTCTTCAGCGTAATCGGGGAGCCCTGATTCAATCGCCACTCTTCACCTTCAATGCATAAGGTCCTGATAATCTGATCGTAGTTCACATCGCCAGTGATCAACTCAGTGTACCCATCATTCTCAAAATCCGGCAGATTGTAGATTGCATTAATGGTGGCCGAATCAAAATAGACGAGTTGCCCTCGCACCAAAACTCCGTATTCCTCATGTTTGATTATCAAATTTGCATAAAATTCACGGACTACGGATATCACGGCGTCTGGCGGAGACTGTGCTATATCTACCCATCCCCTTCGCACAACTTCCTCAATTATATTACAGTCTAGGTGGCTCATATCTAGCCCTCTTTCATTAATGATAGATCGAGACATGGTGCTCTCATATACCCGAAAGGCTTCCTCGTTCCAAAATTTGTGAGCATCATAGGAACGAGACGAGGAAGGCCCATCCTTTGATCTTTTTCTCGGCGGCATAATGTTCAATTTGTGTCCACACCAATAATTAACAAATATAGAGCACAAACCAATCAACAATTGCTTGAAATCTGAAAATTATCCCAAACAATAATAATGTAGAAGAAACGGTACCCTTGAAGACAATAGCTTGAGATGACACCCGACGGCAGGGGAAGGCGGCGGCGAGGGGCGGCGTGCCTGAACGGAGGCTGCGGCGGCTGCTTTTTGGTTTTGGGAGAGATGGGTTATGTGTTTGTGAGAGAAGAAGGTGGATTGAAGGATTTTTGGGAGAAATTTTGGCAAGGTTAGGTGTTGGATTTGTGGAGGAGAAGAATGTTGAGGGGAAAGTGATGAGGGAGGCGGCTGTGGCTTTGGGAGAGAATTTTTGGAGTAGGGTTTGAAAATAATGGGTGAGGAGATGAGGAAGATCGGTTTTGTTAAAACAAAAAAAAACTGGATCTACGAGGCGCGCGGTCGCGCGTGAAGTCGCGCGGCCGCGTGCAAGCTTCTGTCTTCTGGAAATAATTGAGCTCGCGCGGTCGCGCGGGATGTGGCGCGACCGCGCGCGCTCCTCGGGTTTCCTTCAATAATGAGGTGCGCGCGATCGCGGGAGAACTCGCTCTGGGGCGCGAGGGCTTCTATTTGTTGATGGTTGATGGAGTGCGCGCGATAGCGCGAGAGTTGGTGCGGCCGCGCGCACCCTTCTGGATCTGCCCACTGAGTATTAGCGCGCTGCCGCACGAGATGTTGCGCGGTGGCGCGCATGCTGCTGTCCCTTCGCCCTTATTTATATATATATATATATAAATAACCTGCAAAAATAAAACGATTCAAATTAATACGCGAGTGAAACTCATTAAAGGCAAGAAATAAAAGATAAAATAAAATAAAAGTTAATAAATAAAATAAACAAAATAAATGCGAGAATTAATCGTGGGTTGCCTCCCACGCAGCGCTTGGTTTAATGTCATCAGCCCGACTACCAGTCATGTTCAATTGGGTTCACCTAGACTAAGATTGTCGATATTCCTCACTTCAGTTCCATAGTATGCTTTAACCCGCTGTCCATTGACCTTGAAAGTTCGTCCATCACTGCACTTCAACTCGATAGCCCCATGAGGATATATTGTTTCCACTACGATTGGCCCTGACCAACGCGATTTCAGCTTACCAGGAAACAATTTCAGACGAGAATTGAATATAGTACTTGTTGTCCTGGTTTGAGCTCCCTTCGGACAATGATTTTGTCGTGCCACTTCTTAGTGTGCTCCTTGTAGATCTTGGCATTTTCATAAGCTTCATTTCGGAATTCATCCATCTCACTTAACTGCAATTTTGTGACATCGCCAGAAGCTTTCAGGTAGAAGTTCAACTTTTTAACTGCCCAAAATGCTCCGTGCTCCAGTTCTAGTGGCAAGTGGCATGCTTTCCCAAAAACTAACCTATAGGGAGACATCCCAATAGGCGACTTGAATGCGGTCCGATAAGCTCATAACGCATCATCCAACTTCATAGCCAAATCCCTCCGGTTGGTGTTGACAGTCTTTTCCAGAATTTGCTTAATTTCCCGGTTGGATACTTCAGCTTGTCCATTCGATTGAGGATTGTATGCTAGTGCCACCTTGTGCTTCACATTATATTTAGCCAAAAGTGAGTTGAAAATTCTATTGCAAAAATGCGTACCTTCGTCACTTATGATGGCTCTCGGTGTTCCAAACCTGGTGAATATGTTCTTATGCACAAATTTTACTACAACATGAGAGTCGTTAGTATTGGTGGCGATTGCTTCCACCCATTTTTACACATAATCAACAACTAATAGAATATAAGAATTACCAAAAGAAGGGGGAAAGGATCCCATGAAATCTATGCCCCAAACATCAAAAAGTTCCACCTCCAAAACATTTGTCAGTGGTAATTCGTGACGCCTAGAGATGTTTCCTAACCTCTGGCATCTATCACATGATTTTACTAAGGTATAGCTATTTTTAAACAAACTAGGCCAATAGAAACCAGATTGCAATACCTTAGCTGTTGTTCGTGACGCTCTAAAGTGTCCACCATATGGTGAAGAATGACACTTCTCTAAAATTTGTTGGGCTTCAAGACCCTCCACGCATCTCCTAATCACTTGGTCAGCACACCTCTTGTACACAAATGGGTCATCCCAATAATAAAACTTGATATCGTGGACAAACTTCTTCTTTTGATGATAGCTCAGGTCTGGAGGAAGGGTATCACAGGACAAAAAATTTGCAATATCAGCAAACCAAGGAATTACGGTGTTTACCTCAAAGAGTTGCTCATCCGGAAAAGTTTCCCGTATAGTTCCTGCTTCTTTCTTCTCCTCCAGCTCAAGCCTCGAGAAATGATCAACTACCTGATTCTCACTACCTTTTTTATCCTTGACATCAAAGTCAAATTCTTGTAATAGCAAAATCCACCTTATCAAGCGTGATTTTGCATCTTTCTTGGCGAAAAGGTAGCGAATGGCTGCATGGTCAGTGAAAACGATTACCTTTGTGCCAATCAAATAAGGCCTGAATTTGTCGAAGGCAAACACTACTGCAAGCATCTCTTTCTCGGTCGTAGTGTAATTCTGCTGAGCAGCATCCATTGTGCGGCTTGCGTAGTAGATCGTCCTAAACATCTTGTCCCTTCTTTGGCCTAAGACAGCGCCCACTGCATAATCACTTGCATCACACATTAGTTCAAAGGGCTCCTTCCAGTCCGGCACTATCATGATCGATGCGGTCACCAATGCCATTTTAATCTTCTCGAATGCCTGCAAACAATCATCATCAAATATAAAAGTCGACTCTTTTTCAAGCAAGTTACACAGGGGTTTAGTAATTTTGGAAAAGTCTCTAATAAATCTACGATAGAACCCCGCATGTCCGAGAAAACTCCATATTCCTTTGATGTTCTTTGGTGGGGGAAGTTTTTCGATCGCAACGACTTTAGCTCGATCCACCTCTAATCCCTTAGACGACACTTTATGTCCGAGAACAATACCCTCTTGGACCATAAAGTGACACTTCTCCCAATTAAGAACTAGGTTCTTATCCTGGCATCTCTGCAAAACGAGGGATAGGTTATGTAAAAATGATCAAACGACGAACCGAATACCGAAAAGTCGTCCATGAAGACTTCCATTATTTCCTCCACCATATCTGCAAAAATGGCCATCATACACCTCTGGAAAGTGGAAGGTGCATTGCATAGCCCAAACGGCATTCTCCGAAAAGCAAACGTGTCATAGGGACACGTGAAAGTAGTCTTCTCCTGATCTTCTAGCGCTATAGCAATTTGGTTATATCCTGAATAGCCATCTAAAAAACAATAATGACAATAGCCAGCAAGTCTATCAAGCATTTGATCAATAAAAGGCAATGGAAAATGATCTTTACGTGTGGCATTGTTCAACTTCCTATAATCAATACATACTCTCCAGCCAGTTACTGTACGAGTAGATATCAGTTCGTCATTTTCGTTTTTCACCACAGTTATTCCACCCTTTTTCGGTACAACTTGTACAGGAGACACCGATTTACTATCTAAAATGGCATAAATCACACCAGCATTTAGTAATTTCAGTGCCTCGTTTTCCACAACCTCTTTCATTGCTGGGTTCAACCTCCTCTGGTGATCCACATAAGGAGTATACGACTCCTCCATCAAAATTTTATGCATGCATATAGTGGGGCTAATTCCCCTAATATCAGAAATCGACCAACCTAAAGCAGCTTTAAATTTCCTCAAAACTCTCAACAATTTATCTTTTTCAGTACAAGTAAGAGAGGAAGAGATGATTACCGGATATGTCGACTTCTCACCTAAAAATGCATAACAAAGGTGGCTTGGCAGTTCTTTTAAGTCAGGAGAAGATGCTTTTACCTCAATTTCCTCATTTTCATTCAACTCTTCAGGCAGTACATCTTTACTCCTTTCTCTCTTTGATCCATCAAGAGCCATGAGCTATTCTTTCACTTCCCAGTCGTCTTCATCAGTAGTTTTTGCAGCACCTATCAAACAGCTCTCCAAGGGATCCCTGGTTTCTGCACAATCAAGAAACATACATGAGTCTAAAATATCAATGCTTTTACAAGTGCTTACCTCATTTGACTCCTTCATGGCGTGATAGATATTAAAAATGACAGCTTCTCCTCCAACTCTCAGGGTGAGTTCACCCTTGTGTACATCTATCAAAGCCCTTCCAGTTGCCAGAAACGGTCTCCCAAAGATTAGTGGAGCATCATGATCCTCTTCCATATCTAAAATCACAAAATCAGCAGGAAAAATAAATTTATCCACTTTTACCGGTACATCTTTGACGATCCCACGTGGATACGTGAGACTTCTGTCCGCAAGCTGCAAGGTGATCGTGGTTGGTTTAACCTCTCCAAGCTCCAATTCCCTGTAAATAGAAAATGGCATCAAATTAATACTTGCTCCTAAATCACATAAGGCTTTACTACATTTATAACCACCAATAAAGCAAGGAATAGTAAAACTCCCTGGATCTTTTAATTTCTGTGGTAGCTTCCTCTGCAGTATGGCGCTACACTCTTCAGTAAGGTTCACAGTCTCGACTCCTGTAGCTTCCTCTTCTTAGACATCACATCTTTAATGAACTTTGCATAATTCGGCATTTGCTCCAAAGTATCAGCAAATGGTATGTTGATGTGTATCTTCCTAAAAATATCTAAGAATTTCGCGAATTGATCATCCAAATTCTTCTTCTTAAATCTCTGAGGGTATGGGAGAGTCGGCTTAAATGTAAGAGGTTGTTCAACTTCAACTTCTGTCTTGGATTCTTCAGTTTTACCTTCTTCAACTGTCTTTTCGCTTTCCACTCTCTCTTTAGGAATTTGTACCTCCAATTCCTTTCCACTCCTCAAAGTGACTGCCTTGCACTGCTCTTTCGGGTTAACTTCGGTGTTACTAGGAAATTGACCCCTATTCTGATCTCTCAATGCGGTAGCCAACTGTCCAATTTGAGTTTCCAAAGATTTCATTGTGGCACCCATATTTCCCATGTGAGTCTCCATATTGTCAAGGAGAGACTCAGTCCGTGCCATCCTCTTGCCGGACTCAGCAACAAATGTTCCTACTAAATCCTCAAACGAAGATTTTCCTTCCCCCTTTGATGTATTGAATCCCGGTGGAGGATTCAACACATTCTTAGTATTTGCATACGAAAAATTTTCATGATTTCTTAATCCTTGATGATAAGTATTAGGGGGAGGGTTACCTCGATATCCTCAAAATCCTCCAAAGTTTCTGTTGTTGACGTACTGAGCTTCTTCAGGAATAGATTGTTCTTCAGCAATAGTTGATGGACTCTCAGTTTCTGATGTGCTCACTTTGTTCATCGCTGCTATTTGAGTGGTCAATGCAGATACCTGAGTAGTGAGTGACGTATAGGATCCACAGCATAAACTCCCGCTGTCCTTTTTACTCCTGCCCTTTCTGACGGCCAGTGGTAGCTATTTATCGTCATCTGTTCGAGCAAGTCATAAGCTTGCTCAGGAGATTTGGCAAAGATCGTGCCACCAGCTGCAGCATCCACTGTTCCTCTTGTTTGCCCATTCAGACCGTTGTAGAATAATTCAATCTGTACCCAGTCTTCGAAGCCATGATTTGGGCACTTTCTCAACAGCTCCTTGTATCTTTTCCATTCCTCATACAATTGTTCAAAATCAGTCTGCCTGAACGTGCTAATCTCAATCTTCAACTGTGCAGACTTTGCAGGGGGAAAGTATTTTTCCAGAAATTTTGTCGCCAGCTCGTGCCATGTCGTGATACTTCCCAAGGGAAGCGATTGGAGCCATCCTCGAGCTTGATCCCTAAGAGAAAACGGAAACAAATGCAGCCTAATAATATCATCAGGAACATTATTAATCTTTACCGTATCCGTTATCTCCAAAAAGGTCATCAGGTGAACGTGAGGATCAGATGTGGCTGTTCCAGCAAACTCGTTTTGCTGAACCATATTGATTAGAGCAGGCTTCAATTCAAAATTATTGGCGTTGATTGTCCCTCGTGCAATCCCAGAGTAATGATTGGTGATCACTGGTCGGAAGTGATCTCTTATAGGAATCGCTTCTGGCTGGTCGTGTCTGTCATTTTCTCTGTTCTCAGCCATCGCTTGGATCTCTTCTCTTCTTGCTTTTCTTAATCTTCTCGCAGTTCTTTCGATCTCCGGATAAAAAATAAGCAATTCAGGGCTTTGTGATCTTAGCATACACTGTCAAACAGAAAAATGAGAAACTCAATCACTATAAAATAAAATAGAAAATAAGAGTTCTAAATTAAAATCTAGACTAATTGGTAACAATACTGATATAAATTCAAATTAGACACTCCCCGGCAACGGCGCCAAAAACCTGTTGCGGGTTTTCACTACCGCAAGTATACGGTGTCAAGTTTTAGTACTGGTTAGAGTACAGATATCGATCCCACGAGGAGTGTGTGTAAAATTGTATATCAGTTCTCGTAATTAAAATAGTCTCAACTTTATTTAGAAAAATTAAATAAAAGGTTGGTTTGTTTGAACGAATTAATGGAAAAAATGAATTTATTAAATCACCGAATTGAGAAATAATAATGAGAGAAAATATCTAGAGAAATGATTTCACAAAGTTTCCACGATATTTATTCACAATTGAATTTATATTCCTGAATTCCAATCATTTAATGGCCAAGAACACTTAAATTGTTTTATTCCTCCTTTCCCAAGTGACGAATAACTGTATCTATCAACTTCGATTCAATTGTTCCTAATTAGAATCTAAGTTTCATAGATAAATGCAAACAATGTTCTTACTAAGCCTCACTAAAGTTATATGCCTTCCGAACGCTATAAACATTTAACGATGTGTTCTAATGATCTATAATTCTAGTCCCTCTCCCGAGTTGTAGAATTAATCAAACAACAAACAATTTATAGCCAGTAAATTACAGTGCAGTAAACACAGAGGACACAAATAAACATAAAATGGAATTCAATCCTACAAAATAACCACGTCAAATCATCGTGTCCACAAAGCTACATCATTCTCTAGAATGGGATATTAGTTCATCGCGAAATCGAAATAAAAATGACGCATACTCAAAGTTTTAGACATTGACATATGAGAAAATAGAAATGCAAAAGACAGATAACAAATCCGAAGTGTCGTCTCTGTCCCCAGATTCGTCGCTCTTCGTCTTTGTAATCGATCTTTATATGTCTTGCTGTCGTCTCGCCTTCGCTCCGAGTCTTCCCTCTATATTTTCGTCCAAAACGGTGCGTGTCCTTCATCTGACTTAGCGGCGTGCATTTTATACTTTCTGGAACGCCGTGCGCGCGGTGGCGCGAGAAATGGTGCGACCGTGCGCGAGCTGCTGCTCGTCTGGCCCGTGCATGTGTGCGCGCGATCGCGCATAAAGCGGCGCCACCGCGCATGTCTGGTCATTTGCTTGTATGGGCGCGCGCGGGTGCGCGGGAGTTGGCGCGATGGCCCGCGATGTTCTGCTCGGGTGACTCATCTTTCCGCGCACGGCTGCGTGTGATGTGGCGCGATCGCGCGCGCACCACTGTCCGTTGGTGTGCTCTCGGTTGCGCGGTATGTCGTTTTCTTGGTCCACTTGACTTCGTGTCGCTATTTTCTCCATTCCTGAAAAGACAATCAAAACAAACCAAAACGCATAATTCTGTTCGAAACAAGCATAATTCCAAATGGAATTTAATATAAAATAAGTGCAAATATTGCACTTATCAGATACCTAGTATCAGTTTGTAACAAAACTGAACTCATATTGTCGAAGAATATTTAAATTTGAGGAGTGTTTATTCAAACCCCCCTTCTAAACACTCTTTATTCGTTTAACCGATCTTTTCAAGTGGTATCAGAGCGGTTGTATCTCGTCTCAGAATATCTATACTCAAATTGTTCATTATGTCTTCATTGAACAAGATTCCTATGTTCTCTAGAGAAGACTTCGATGATTGGAAGATCAGGATGCAGGCTCAACTAGCTACACAAGATGATGATATGTGGTACGTTATAATTGACGGACCCATGAAGATTGTGAAAGCCAACACAGCTATTGCCATTACTGATGGGGCACCTCATCGTATAGAAAATCCCAGAGAAGAATGGACCACAGAGGATAAAAGAAAAGCCAACTTGGATAATGTGGCAAAGGACATACTATACAAGACGTTGGATAAAGTAACTTTCAGCAAAATCAAAATGTGCAAGACAACCAAAGAGATTTGGGAGAAGCTGATACAGCTTTGCGAAGGGAACGAACAAACCAAAGAAAACAAACTTTCTGTTGCTGTTCAGAAGTTTGACAATATCAATATGAGAGTTGGTGAAACGATGCATGATTATGATGAAAGAACCAGCTGCATCATCAATGAATTAAATGTGCTTGGAAAAGTGTACACAAACAAAGAAGTTGCAGTGAAGATAATCAGAGGTCTTTCCAAGGAGTGGGACGTGAAGACCATGGCAATGATGGAATCCAAGGATCTGAACAAAGTTGAGCTTCATGATCTATTTGCTGATTTGAAAGCCTACGAGTTTGAGCTGCAAACTCGAGAAGGAGAATATTCTACTCCATCATCCACGACTGCCTTAGCTGCTGTTAGAACAGAACTAACTGGTTCAGTTGAAAAAGCTGCTGATAAACTAAGCAATGATGCCATGTCATTGTTCATCAAAAAGTTTGGAAGATTTATGAGGAAAAATGAAGGAAACTTTCAAAATAAATATCAAAGAAGCAATTCCAAGGAAGAATCAAACGCTTGCTACAACTGTGGCAAACCAAGTCACTTCATTGCTGACTGTACCAAACCAAAGAAAGACAGTCAAGGCTCAACTGAAAGAAGAAAGAAACCATATGAGCACAAAAAGAGATCCAAATATGATAAGAAGTTCTCCAGGAAGAAGCATGAAGTGCTCTTGGCTGAAGAGAGCAAATCAAAATGGGCAGACACTGACAGCGAGGGGTCAGAACCAGAAACTTCATCCAGTTCTAGTGACAATGAAGAGGAAGCGAAATGTCTGATGGCTGGTGACACAGAACTGTAGTCCAGCAATCAACAGGTATTTGACTTTAGCTCAACTGATTTTACAAGAGAAGAACTTATTTCAACATTGCATGATATGGTCAGTGAGTATCATAAGCTTGTCTTATCATTTGAAAAGGCCAGAGCAAAGCAAACTGTTCCTATTGACAATAAGAATAAAACTGATGAATCAGTTGACATGTTGAGTCTGAAAAAGGAGATTGCTGAACTCAATACTGAAAGAAGCAAGGATCAATTAATGATTCAAAAGTTATTGCTTGAAAATTCAAACCAAAATGAGCTTATTCAGGCTTGGAACAAATCATCTGTTGCATTGACTGATATACAGAACTCACAGAAATCAGTTACTGATAAAACTGGTTTAGGGTTCAGTAACCAAGATGAAATGTCTCCCAAAGATACTCGACCAAAACTGAATATGGATAAAGTGAAATACATTTACTTTGTCAAATCAGTTATGGTACAAGAACAAGCTGAGCCAAGTAAACTGGTTGAACAGCCAACTGAAAGTATGAACAAGGGAAAAAGATGTGGTATTGGTTATAGCCCAAAAGTTGTGACTGACTCACGAAGTCAGCCACCAAATATTTTCAGCAAAAATTACTCAAATGGCTACTCAAATTACTATAACAGGAAGCCAGTTCAGAAAAGATACTGGCTGAACAATCAGCTGAAAAAGGGCAAATCACATGTTATATCTTCTGCACACCATACACCAAGCACACACATATCGGGAAAGACCATCTGGAATACAACAACTGGACGGTCAGTTAGACTGATCCAAGTCTGGATTCCTAAACGACTAATCAACTTTGGACCCAAATAGAAAAGGGTACCAGAATCTTATCTTGTGTGTGATTGCAGGTAACAGGTACAAGCATTGAATCTATATGGTACTTGGATAGTGGATGTTCACGCCACATGACAGGAGATTCAGACTTATTATCTCAACTGGTTAAGTACACTGGACCAAACATCAGTTTTGGAGATAATTCTAAAGATAAAACTGTGGGTAAGGGTAAGCTTATCCATGGTAACTTCATCATTAATGACGTTTTATTAGTTGAGAATCTCAAGTATAATCTGATCAGCATCAGTCAATTATGCGATAATGGATTCTCAGTTCAGTTTGACAAACATTCTTGTTCAGTCAAAAGATCAACTGAAGAGATCATCCTAACTGGAAAAAGGTGTGGAAACACTTACAAAGTCAGCTGGAATGATCAACCTTATGCACCAGTATGTTTTATTGCTTCTAAATCCTCTAAAAACTGGTTGTGGCATAAGAGATTAAACCACCTGAACTTCAAGTCTATTGCATATTTGAGTAACCACGATCTTGTTACTGGATTGCCCAAAATGGATTTTACCAAAAATAAAATTTGCTCAGCATGTCAGTTTGGTAAACAAATCAAATCTTCTTTTAAGAACAAGGGTCGTAAATCTTCTTCCCGATGCTTAGAGCTGTTACATATGGATCTATTTGGTCCAATACCAGTCATGAGCTTAGGGGGAATGAAATACACCTTGGTGGTTGTAGATGACTTTTCAAGATTCACTTGGATTATATTTCTCAAGTCCAAAGACCAAACTGCTGCTCAACTGATTAAGCTTTTCAAAAGATTATTAAATCAAAAAATCAGTTGGAAATGACAGAATCAGATCCGATCGAGGAACTAAATTTATCAATCAAATTCTTTCAAATTATTTAGAGAATACCGGAATCAAGCATGAACTCTCAGCAGCTAGAACTCCTCAGCAAAATGGTGTACCTGAAAGGAGAAATCGGACCCTCAAAGAGGCTGCTAGAACAATGCTTGCTGATTCTAGTATCTCTCAAAGGTTTTGGGCAGAGGCAGTGAACACTGCATGTTACACTCAAAACAGATCAATGATTAATAAGAATCATATGAAAACACCTTATGAGATCTTGCATGGAAGAAAAAGTGTGGTTCATATTTTAAAATATTCGGCTGCAGATGTTTTAGAATTGTCAATGGTAAAACTCATTTAAAAGCTTTTGATGTTAAATCTGCAGAAGGAATATTTCTTGGTTATTCTTCAGTGAGTAAAGCTTATAGAGTCTTCAACAAAAATACTTTAAATGTTGAGGAATCTATCCATGTTGTTTTTTATGAAACTGTACTAACTGATAAGCCAACTGATCAAGTTGAGCTAGCTAATAGATTTACAGATATAAGCTTGGATGATGATGATGATGAAGACATCTATATTAATCAAAGCAACCTCCAAACACCTGAACCAGAAGAGTTAGATCAACCAGCTGAACCAGAAGTTGTTCCTAACGATCAGTTGATAGAGCAACCAAATGATATTCAGCTACCAACTGAAACCGCTCCAACTGAAACTGAAAACATTCAGTTGCCCACAGAATCAGTTGCTGATTTAGAAGCAATAAACGTTGAACTCAGATTGAAGAAAACACATCCTCCAGAGTTGGTAATAGGTAATCCATCTGATCCAGTAAGAACAAGAAATCAGATGCTCAATCTATTCATTCATTCAGCTTTCGTATCACAACTAGAACCCAAGAAGACTGATGAAGCTCTTGCTGATCCAAACTGGATAAATGCAATGCAAGAGGAGCTAAATCAGTTTATCCATATCAATGTCTGGGACGTAGTTCCAAAACCAATTTCAAAAACTGTTATAGGTACAAAATGGGTGTACAGGAACAAACTGAACGAAGATGGTTCAGTTGTGCGCAACAAAGCAAGGCTAGTAGCACAAGGATATATGCAAGAAGGAGGAATTGATTACGATGAGGTATATGCATCAGTTGCAAGACTGGAGGCAATCAGAATATTCCTTGCCTATGCTTCATTCTCAAAAACTTCAAAGTCTATCAAATGGATGTAAAGAGTGCATTTCTGAATGATGTAAAGAGTGCATTTCTGAATGGCCAGTTGCAAGAAGAAGTCTACGTTGAAATACACCTTGGTGGTTGTAGATGACTTTTCAAGATTCACTTGGATTATATTTCTCAAGTTCAAAGACCAAACTGCTGCTCAACTGATTAAGCTTTTCAAAAGATTATTAAATCAAAAAATCAGTTGGAATTGACAGAATCAGATCCGATCGAGGAACTGAATTTATCAATCAAATTCTTTCAAATTATTTAGAGAATACCGGAATCAAGCATGAACTCTCAGCAGCTAGAACTCCTCAGCAAAATGGTGTAGCTGAAAGGAGAAATCGGACCCTCAAAGAGGCTGCTAGAACAATGCTTGCTGATTCTAGTATCTCTCAAAGGTTTTGGGCAGAGGCAGTGAACACTGCATGTTACACTCAAAACAGATCAATGATTAATAAGAATCATATGAAAACACCTTATGAGATCTTGCATGGAAGAAAAAGTGTGGTTCATATTTTAAAATATTCGGCTGCAGATGTTTTAGAATTGTCAATGGTAAAACTCATTTAAAAGCTTTTGATGTTAAATCTGCAGAAGGAATATTTCTTGGTTATTCTTCAGTGAGTAAAGCTTATAGAGTCTTCAACAAAAATACTTTAAATGTTGAGGAATCTATCCATGTTGTTTTTTATGAAACTGTACTAACTGATAAGCCAACTGATCAAGTTGAGCTAGCTAATAGATTTACAGATATAAGCTTGGATGATGATGATGATGAAGACATCTATATTAATCAAAGCAACCTCCAAACACCTGAACCTAGAAGAGTTAGATCAACCAGCTGAACCAGAAGTTGTTCCTAACGATCAGTTGATAGAGCAACCAAATGATATTCAGCTACCAACTGAAACCGCTCCAACTGAAACTGAAAACATTCAGTTGCCCACAGAATCAGTTGCTGATTTAGAAGCAATAAACGTTGAACTCAGATTGAAGAAATCACATCCTCCAGAGTTGGTAATAGGTAATCCATCTGATCCAGTAAGAACAAGAAATCAGATGCTCAATCTATTCATTCATTCAGCTTTCGTATCATAACTAGAACCCAAGAAGACTGATGAAGCTCTTGCTGATCCAAACTGGATAAATGCAATGCAAGAGGAGCTAAATCAGTTTATCCATATCAATGTCTGGGACGTAGTTCCAAAACCAATTTCAAAAACTGTTATAGGTACAAAATGGGTGTACAGGAACAAACTGAACGAAGATGGTTCAGTTGTGCGCAACAAAGCAAGGCTAGTAGCACAAGGATATATGCAAGAAGGAGGAATTGATTACGATGAGGTATATGCATCAGTTGCAAGACTGGAGGACAATCAGAATATTCCTTGCCTATGCTTCATTCAAAAACTTCAAAGTCTATCAAATGGATGTAAAGAGTGCATTTCTGAATGGCCAGTTGCAAGAAGAAGTCTACGTTGAAATACACCTTGGTGGTTGTAGATGACTTTTCAAGATTCACTTGGATTATATTTCTCAAGTCCAAAGACCAAACTGCTGCTCAACTGATTAAGCTTTTCAAAAGATTATTAAATCAAAAAATCAGTTGGAATTGACAGAATCAGATCCGATCGAGGAACTGAGTTTATCAATCAAATTCTTTCAAATTATTTAGAGAATACCGGAATCAAGCATGAACTCTCAGCACCTAGAACTCCTCAGCAAAATGGTGTAGCTGAAAGGAGAAATCGGACCCTCAAAGAGGCTGCTAGAACAATGCTTGCTGATTCTAGTATCTCTCAAAGGTTTTGGGCAGAGGCAGTGAACACTGCATGTTACACTCAAAACAGATCAATGATTAATAAGAATCATATGAAAACACCTTATGAGATCGGGCATGGAAGAAAAAGTGTGGTTCATATTTTAAAATATTCGGCTGCAGATGTTTTATAATTGTCAATGGTAAAACTCATTTAAAAGCTTTTGATGCTAAATCTGCAGAAGGAATACTTCTTGGTTATTCTTCAGTGAGTAAAGCTTATAGAGTCTTCAACAAAAATACTTTAAATGTTGAGGAATCTATCCATGTTGTTTTTTATGAAACTGTACTAACTGATAAGCCAACTGATCAAGTTGAGCTAGCTAATAGATTTACAGATATAAGCTTGGATGATGATGATGATGAAGACATCTATATTAATCAAAGCAACCTCCAAACACCTGAACCAGAAGAGTTAGATCAACCAGCTGAACCAGAAGTTGTTCCTAACGATCAGTTGATAGAGCAACCAAATGATATTCAGCTACCAACTGAAACCGCTCCAACTGAAACTGAAAACATTCAGTTGCCCACAGAATCAGTTGCTGATTTAGAAGCAATAAACGTTGAACTCAGATTGAAGAAATCACATCCTCCAGAGTTGGTAATAGGTAATCCATCTGATCCAGTAAGAACAAGAAATCAGATGCTCAATCTATTCATTCATTCAGCTTTCATATCACAACTAGAACCCAAGAAGACTGATGAAGCTCTTGCTAATCCAAACTGGATAAATGCAATGCAAGAGGAGCTAAATCAGTTTATCCATAACAATGTCTGGGATGTAGTTCCAAAACCAATTTCAAAATCTGTTATAGGTACAAAATGGGTGTACAGGAACAAACTGAACGAAGATGGTTCAGTTGTGCGCAACAAAGCAAGGCTAGTAGCACAAGGATATATGCAAGAAGGAGGAATTGATTACGATGAGGTATATGCATCAGTTGCAAGACTGGAGGCAATCAGAATATTCCTTGCCTATGCTTCATTCAAAAACTTCAAAGTCTATCAAATGGATGTAAAGAGTGCATTTCTGAATGGCCAGTTGCAGGAAGAAGTCTACGTTGAACAACCTTCAGGTTTTATCAATCATCACCTTCCTGATCATGTTTACCATTTGAACAAAGCCTTATATGGTCTTAAGCAAGCTCCAAGAGCTTGGTATGAAACCCTTTCAAAATTTCTAACTGATCACGATTTTTCTATTGGATCAGTTGATAAGACATTGTTCAAATTCTCCAAGAATGATCATATTCTACTCGTTCAAATTTAAGTTGATGACATTATTTTTGGGTCAAATAACACCAAATTATGCGAGAAATTTGCCAAGTTAATGCAGGAGAAATTTAAAATGAGCAAGATGGGTGAACTGACATTCTTTCTTTGATTACAAGTGAAGCAACTGGAGTCGGGCACTTTCATTAGTCAAACTAAATACACGAAGGAATTACTGAAGAAGTTTGGCATGAAATCGTGTTCAGCTGCAAGTACTCCCATGAGCTCATCAGTAAAACTGGATATTGATCAAGGGGGAATATCAGTTGAGACGACACTTTACAGAGCTTTAATAGGTTCATTATTGTATCTAACTGCTAGTCGTCATGATATTGTATTTGTTGTATGTATGTATGCTAGATTTCAAGCAAATCCTATGCAATCACACTTTTCAGCTGCCAAGCGTATTTTAAAATATCTTAAGGGCACACAAAATGTTGGGTTATGGTATTCTAAAGATTCGTCTTTCAATTTAGTTGGATATTCAGATGCAGATTATGCAGGATGTAAGCTTGATCGTAAAAGTACTAGTGGATCATGTCAGTTTCTAGGGGACAGACTGATCTCCTGGTTCAGCAAGAAGCAAACATCCATAGAAACTTCCACAACTGAAGCAGAATATCTTGCTGCTGGAAGCTGTTGTGCTCAACTGCTCTGGATTCAGCAACAACTGAGAGATTATTGAATTGATGCTATAGAATCGCCCATATTTTGTGATAATACAAGTATGATTGCTAACACCTACAATCCAGTTCTTTACTCCAGGACCAAGCACATAGATGTCAGGCATCACTTCATCAGAGATCATGCCTTGAAGAAGAACATCAGACTGGAATACGTCTCAAGTGAGCAGCAAGCAGCTGATATCTTCACCAAACCACTGGCTGAGACTAAGTTTTCTCATTTTCGCAATATACTTGGATTAATTGATTTATCCTAATTCAGTTTTTGTTGTTGTCTTGGTTGTTAATTCATCTGTCAGTTTTACTGTCATTAACTAATCATTCAGTTAGTTCTTTATTCATATGACTCTCAACTGATGTCATTAAATCTTCTATCAGTTCATTGTATTTAGTAATTGTGTTTATGATTTACTTATCAACTGATGAAATCAAGTAATGCAGGAAAATAACAAGACATAGATAAACTGATAACATCATTTTATTCATTTGAAGAAATTGTTGCGAATTACATCATACAATTCTTCCTGAACAAAAGCCCTCCACTTGGCCATCTATTGATTTAAATCTCCAGTACAAGTCTTATGAAAGCTGTCAGACTGAGCTATGATCTCCAGGATCCTCCTCTCCTTGTAGAGCATCAGCTCGTAAATATTGTCTGGTTCGAAAATATTCACAGTATAGGCAACGTGCAAGCGTTCCCGATATTTCTCCAGTTTTTCCAGCAAAATGGGAGTGGTTGCCATCTCATTCTCCCAAAGAAAATGAAGTTCTTGGAGATTCTCCCAGTAGCGAAGAATTTGATGGAAAACATCATTTTCCATCTCAACTTTTCTCTTCTCCAGAGCTGCTTTCATGAAATCTTCAGCCATGTCCGAAGATTTTGAACTGCTTGCACCTGCCATTTTCTTTTACTGAATATAATTTGCTAATATATTTGCGACTAACAGAGCTGCTCTTGTTTATAGAACAGGACAAAGAAGATAAAAGACTATTTCATTATGACAGACGTTTACACTACTAAGCATCGGGATTTCTTTTAATTAATCTAGTTTATATTCTCGAAATTTTCTTTTATGCATCTATTAAGGGGGAATATTGGTTTTAAGAGGTTAACTGAGAAGACAATTGTTAGTCAACTCTCAACTGAGGACATAGTCTCACAACTGATCGTTCAGTTGAGTTTTTCACTAATCTTCTCATATAAGTTAACTAATTAACCATATTATATTCCAAATCAAGTGACGTGATTGTTTTTCAAGCATTAAATGCTATCCTTCAGTAAATGATTGGTGGAAACATGGACACCTTTTGAACCGTTTAAAGTACACACGCTTACAACACACGTACACACGTTGTCATTCAAAATTTCTATGGACTAACACGTGTCCAGAATTTGAATAGTCACGTACATATGTACCATTCCCCGCTCCATTTAATTTTTTTTATTATTAAGTTTATCTACAAACTCTTGAGAGCAAAAACAAATTTCATCCTTCTATTTTTTTAGGAAATCATTCAGTTCCAAAATGGCGAATCAAACTCCCGCTTATACGCTGAATGCAATGGCTATCAACTTCGGATCCATTCTATCTTTCGGTGACGCTGATGTCAAGAACGTCTATCAAAAACTCGAAGCTGCTGGGTTAAGGACATTCTTGGGACATTCATCACAAGAGATCTACCCCAAAGGACTTCAGGAATTCTACTCTAGCGGTATGATCAATTCTGATGGAATCATCGCTTCTACTATCAATGGTCAGTTGCTGACCATCTCTGAAGATTCCTTTGGAGAAATCTTTTCTTTACAGTCTGATGGACTGGCACACCTCTCTGATGTTAAAGCATCTGACGTTAAAGAAATGCAAACCTCACTTTCTGCTGATGGACGGAAAATAAAAGTTTCCGATCCAAAGAAGAAGCTGAAGCACGAGGTTCAGTTACTTGCTGATATAGTCGCCAAAGGGATTTTTGTCTTTGGCGAAAGCTGGATCTTTTGCTGCACTTATGTTGAAAAAATTTCAAGCCATTTCTATCATTATGGTTGGACGTAAACTCAACTGGAAGCATCTTATATTCAATATTTTAAAGAATATGTTTCTATCATCCAAACAGTCCAAAGGCTTTGCAGTGCAACTGAGCTATCTGCTGAAAGTGAAGGGGTTAGTGGCAGATGATTCAGAAAAATCATCCAAATTCAAAGTTTTCAATGCGAAGAAGCTCAGTTTGTAAAGATAAAACAGGAGATTGGGACTCATCAGGCGGCTCCTAAATCAGTGAAAAAGGCCAAGACATTGGCTCAACTGAAGTCAGCAAAAAGGAAATTATTTGTGGGTGAATCCGATTCAGAGAAAACTCCTTCCCCAAAGATCGCCAAGAAACCGAGAACCCAGAGGATTAAACCAATAACTACAGAGGAATATATTCCTACTGACAAGCTAATATCTTCAGATGCTCAGCAGCCAATTGAAGCAGTTCCTCTGAAGATAATCCCACCAGAAAAATCAGTTGGTGCAAAGAGATAGACAGTTAGGATCAAAGCTCATCTGATTAATAATATTCGTCCTACTGTTCTGGCACCTGCCCGACCCAAAGGTATCAATATTATAGAACGGGTGGATACTACTCGAACTGGTCTGGAAATTCCACACATGCTCAGTTCTGATAAAGGCAAGGGCAAATTCATTTAAGAGCCCAGGCCATCCAATCCATTCAAACCCACATTGACCTTGTTTGGGATAAGGTTAATAATTTTGCAGCATCAAAACTTCAACCCTATGATGCTTGGACAGCCTATCGTACTCATATTTTTGCCAAGCAACTGAGAAAAAAATCCCAGCTGAACAAGTTAATCAAACTGGAAGCTTTTGTCCTCAAGATGGTCAAAGCTGCCACCATTGTTCAAGCTCTGGAGAGAGAAAAACGTATTTGTTTGATCAGATGAGAGTCAAGAAGTTAGCACAAATTATTGACAAACTGAAGGCTAACTACGTTCCAACAAATCCTACTGCCTATGCTGATCATGCGGTGATTACTCAGCTAGACACCGATCTGATTGGCTTGCTATCTCAAATAAAGTTTTGGGAAATGGATCAAGAGTTAGTCCTTCATAAAGGAGATCCAGACGATGATGAAGAGGAAATAGTTGAAGAACCTTCCTCTCAGCAGAAAGAGTCATCCTCAAAACAGGCTATTATTCCAACTGAAGAGCCAGTTCAGGATATGTCTCAATCACCTAC
The DNA here is from genome assembly GCF_022965805.1 of Primulina eburnea. Taxonomy (NCBI): domain Eukaryota; kingdom Viridiplantae; phylum Streptophyta; class Magnoliopsida; order Lamiales; family Gesneriaceae; genus Primulina; species Primulina eburnea. The sequence goes on from NC_133104.1 coordinate 31,027,385, forward strand.
TGGTGAACATCAAATGTACACTGAAGCAGAATTATCTTTCGCAAATATTGATGAAATTATTCAAGCAGTGGTGCAAGAATCCCAATTGAGTGAACCAATTTCTGATAAATTTGATCACCCCGTTGATCAAATCAATCCAGAGGTTCCTATCTCTTCAGAAGCACCAGTTCAGCCAGATTTATCTGCTGAACAAGATATTTCAACTGTTATGCCATTTGATTCCCAAGATCATCCTATAGAGGCACCAGTTTTGGCTTCATCAGACTCTATTATTCCTCAAGGCAGCTCATCTGCTGATCAAAATCCACCTTCTTCGCCTCAAGTTCCAGAGAAATTGCTGCAACAATCACGATCAGTTCAGAATGTTGCTGGAACAGCAACAAGTGACCAAGAGTTGGTTACATTTGATCAAACCACAAGAGGATCGGAAACCTCTCATCAGTCTCTTCCTCCATCCTCATTAGATTATGATCTTGTCCTTGAAGAAATTCAGAATAGTATGAATCAGATGCTCTCAGCCATCTCAAAGATTCAGAATACGCAACTGTCTCACACTTTAAAGTTGGAACACTCTCAACAGTTCAACTCCGAAAATCTAAAGGCTATCCAAACTGCTATTACCTCTCTCTCATCTACAGTTGAAGAAATCCAGAAGAACGAGGGAATAGCCTTGAGTCTCACCGCAACTCAAAACTCTATTAACAAACGAGTTGACAGTGTTGAGACACTCATCTCCAGAAAGATAGATTTGCTACAAGTCGCAATGACCTCTGCTATCGAAAACATTTCAACTTCTGTCCGGCTTTTATCTACTGACGTTCGGAAATTATCTGTCAAGATGGAGCTGTTTGACAAAAAGGGGGAAGAGCTCAAAGATATTTTAGAACAGCAGAAGAAATCTTAAAAAGCAGCAGTCTTTCTTGTATTTGTGAAGAATATGAGTTCAGTTGATCTATTTCTTATTTTATCTACTATGAGTTCAGTTATTCGGTTTTCTTTTACTCTAGTTTTGTCAAAACACCATAAGGGGAGAAATTGTTGGAAACTTAATTCCGGTGTTTGACAAGAGATAAACCAACTGAACTAAGCAACTAAATCCAGCTAACTGATCGACGCAACTGAAATATAATGAACAGATGTTTTCTCTATCAAGCTACTCTTTCAGCTGAACATCTCTTCAGTCATTCTCGTCAACTGACTCTTTACCAGCTGATCTCTCGGCTGTACACGTCATCAGTTGAAAACGACAACCGACAAATAGTACAACTACCTGCAACTAGTAGTGGAACGCCGTATTTCAGAATGAGCAGTGTACGACTGTCAGAGTATATCGACGTGGAAATAACCGGTTAGAATATTCAAATATCCTTTAATGTTACCGTTGAGAGAGAAACCTATAAATAATCGAAGGTAGCAGCCGAAGACAATACGACTGATTTCAGCTATTACATTCTACTTGCTGTTACGCTGCTAAAATATCTACTCACATTCAGAAGCTAAAAGCTCACGTTTACTAGTTATATCAGCAGCATTCAAGGCTACGTTCTCGAGCTTAAATAGCACTTTGTAATCTTTGATAGTTTTCTAAGTTGTGCTAAGATCAGTTACCATCTGTAAAAATGTTATATACTAAGAGTTTCAGTTGTGGCAAAGTGATAAGTCCAAACTGAAGTGGGTACAGTACAATATCTTGTATTTGATCAAAGTCTTTTAGTGGATATCCTATCTTCGTGATAGAAGGGGTGACGTAGGAGTTATTCAAGTCTCCGATGATCCAGAAACAAATTGTGTTATCTTTACTTCAGTCGTTACTTTTCAGTTAGTTACTCTATTTTTCGGTCAGTTTATTTTCCGCAACTGTTTCATTTAGTTTAACTGATTGTCATTGACCGACGGGATACCTAGTATCAGTTTGTAACAAAATTGAACTCATATTGTCGAAGAATATTTAAACTTGAGGAGTGTTTATTCAACCCCCTTATAAACACTCTTTATTCGTTTAACCGATCCTTTCATAATAGTATGTGGTTATGGTTGTACACCATTAATTCTTTGATCTAAGACAATGTAGAAGCTCTTTGTTCTAGCATGCACTTTGATTCGTTTACCGATTTTATTGAGGACCAACAACGGCGAGGTTTGGTGTAGTTTCTAAGTTGGGGATTTACCGCTCGCCTACAAGTGAAGATATCTTATGTGATCTGATGAGTTAATAATGTAGAGAGTCTATGGCTAGAGCAAGACATGTGCTTTAGGGAAAAATGTGTTTTTCTGTATGCACATATGATGTCACTATTATTAATCGAGGTATATAAGTTAAAGGGATCATATTGTACGCTAACTATAACTTAAAGTTCTTGTAAGCACTATCAGTGATACTTAGGGAATCATGGAGTGACGCTACTAGAAACTCTTATCATGATCCAATTAGTGCAATCAGTCTTGAGTTCTGATGTTCTTGATCAAGTGGTTTATGAAATTATGAGGCTAATTAGGGTATTCTCAAATAAGAATAAATGTTATTTTGAATCACTTGAAGTTGTGAATTGACAGCTAGTTGTACCCAAAAAAATTGAGAGTAAGACAAAGTATCAGATTGTGTATTCCTATTGAGATAGTCAAGTTCAAATAGTTGAATCTGACGACTGTAGTTTGATGGAGATGAGAAAAATTGCTTATAAAGGAGTGTATTAGTTGATTACATATAATAGAAGATGTGATAGTTAGTTTAACAACTAATTAAGTGAGGAGAACGGAACTACCTATTTTAGTGAAGGAGTTTACAAACTGATAACTGAAAAAATGGTTTAGTTGAAAATTTTGTCCTTCAAAATTTTCATTTTTCATTGTATGAACGAGATTTGTAATCAAGAAGAGGTATATTCGTTTAAAACTCGGAATAGTTGAAGCCGGCAATATATGCAAAGGCAAATCAGATCTAAATACTTTATGAATGGTTTAAAGCATACGACGCCTAATGAACATTTTGAACATCAAAGTTAAATTTTTTATTACTTTTGTTGTGTTTTGAGTGTGATAAAATGATATATCAACACAATCTTTATTATTTTTACGCTTTTACAGGGATAAATCCACTTAATAGTAATAGGTTCCTTATTTATCGCTTAGACAATTTTATATTCACTGCTCCACATGACCAATAAAAATGATTGAGTTGATAAACTTCAACATCTTCTTAAATATCAGATAAGTAGTAGTTTATTTCAATTTACAACAACAGGATGCGTAATATTATATGGTACTTAAAATTGAAAAGAAAAATTTAAAGAAAGAAGAACGAAAATTTTACTTTCGCTATAACTTGATTTCCTTCATGTGTAGTCATATAACTCGATTTTCATGTGTAGTCCATGATCCCTTGTGTTCCAAAATTCTTTGTCAAGTCCAACATTGCTAATATCATCATGCCTTGGTTCTCTTCTCGAATGAGAAGTCCTTCCTCCCATCAATATTTACCTCTACGTGCTCATTCAATGGTTGTGGCAACGTTGCAACTTGGGACGAACCACGATCAAGGTTGATCTCCGCCTCTTGTTCCATATAATGTCCTAACTCAACATGGTGTTGGAAAGCCGAAGATCCATCCCCCTTATGAAAGTGGGTGGGAGATGGCGATCCCTCGGCGTCCCAATGTTCCAAATAGTAGCTTGATTTGTGAGGGGATGTCTGGAGACTGTCCATATCACTCTTGTGATTGCGCAATAGATGAACGGGTGACAAGCCGTGGGAAGGTGTGGGGGGCATGCTAGACATTGGTGTGACTGATGTAGAATGCTTGTTGTGTTTGATTTGTTTCTTGGCTGTGTGGTGCCAGTTTTTTAGGGCGGTCGCGACTCGTTCGTTGAATATAGTTGGTCTCATGGATGATCCCATCTATATATTGGAAGAAATAGTTAACACCATTACTCATCATCGTCACAAAAATACTTCAAGGAAATTATTTTTGCATTGAAATGTCAATAAATTATATATATCCCAATGATTCAACCAAAGGTTTTATTTAATTAATAGTTTTTTTTCTTCTTTTTTTGTGTGGAATATTAAATGCTTTATTTATTTATTCTCGAATTGACAAAAAATTTATAATATATGTAATTAATTTTAAAAACACTTTCTAGTATATGTAATGAGCAAGTAAAAGTATACACATACCTGAGTCACAAGTGCATATAAAGGGAGTGTGACATAGCTACACAAAATCTGGATCAGAACCCTGTCGAGTAAAAATGACATACAACTTGTTTAGTAATTAAAATGCTTTTTTTATATATATAAAAAATTGTAAAGTCAAATATAAGGACTATAGAAATAATTTAAATGAGACTGACCCCATTGAAATTCTGATTATGATGTCCTCCACATGCTCATGGAAACAAGATCTTAGCCCAAATTCATACTGTCCAAGGAATAAAATATATGTCAAGATTGATGAATGGGTACAAAAAAAACTTTTGAATACAAAATATTCTCAAATCCTATTTATTATATCCCCCAATTTTCCAAATTAAGTGAATTACCAACATATTTAAGTAATACGATCTAGAACTTGAAAAATATTTTCAATCATTTTTTTGTGCCATGCATGATTTAATGTATTTTTAGAGAAAAGTATACAACAATTTTAATTTTTCATTTATCCATGATCGAGATGTTACAAAATTTAAAACTTGTTGCGTGACTTACCGTTGTCCAGACGAAGAACGCCAGTTGAAATGCATTCTGAAATGGTACGTGAAAAATAGAACCCCAAAGTTAACCAAGACTTTAATATTTCCATTTCAATTAAAATGAGTAATTTTTTTTAGAAAGAATTACCTGAAAGAGCACAAAATTGATCAGGAAAAGAATGAGTCGAGGGCGTTTGAACCAAAAAAGATCGTCTCCGGGCTGAACCACGGGCACTCCCTTAACTACTTCGCCTCGCTCTTGAATCCTCAGCCCCATTTTTGTTATTATCACTTGTAGCTTTGTTCCCACCAGCAATATAATCTGTATAATTTAATTTCCAAAGTCCGTGTAGAATAAATTTAATGACAACTTTTTAAGTCAAATTAATTGATATTTAAGGGAACTTTGAATGGTAATCCATATATAGACTTACAATCAACGGGATGAATGGTAGCCAAAAATACGAGTACCAGCCTGTACAAAAATTAATGGAAAAGGCTCAAAATTGGCTTCGTTAATTTTCAATGATGAATTGATTGATGATAGTCACGTAAAAAATTTCATAAATTGAATATGAAATTGACCAAAATTATAAGGAGGATCATCACTTACCGTGAGTGTTGAAGAGTAAGAACAGCACGGCAAAAAACCATATCGGTGGACTGAAAATTTAAGATTAAAATATTATTAAATTAAATCACATTTAATTTACAAAAAAAAAATTGAAAAAAGACACGTAGTAAGTTGGATAATATATAAAAATATATGGTTTTTTTAAATATTATTCAAATTGGAATAAATAGTATTTGAAAAGTGTGTAAGAAACCCAAGGATTAATTATTTGTGAAGAAAAAAGGTTTTCAATGAATATTAATGCAATCATTTAAGGAAATTATTTAAAAATATATATTAAAAAGAAAATGAAATACAAACCTTATCCCAACCACCACTTTGAAGTCTTCTTCTAATGATCTCTTGATATACTTTTGAAAATCAAATTTAGTTTGGCTATGCGGAGCCAAGTGCGCCTGAAATACATACAAAATAAAAATCATTTTACAAATATTTTTTTAAAAAAAGTCTCATAAAATATCAATTTGAAATAAGTATGATTTATAAAATTTATATATATATAGTATATTCTCCCAAAAGCACGAACATATTTAAAGGGGAATAATGCTACACTTGATCACGAGAGTATTTTTAAATAATAATAAAAAAGAAACAGGAATAAATTTATTTTATACAAGTCAAATAATTTAAATTATATAAATTATGCTCAAGACCTTAAAATATATATTAATGTACGATTCCGAATATAATTCACGTTCTTTCAGATTTGGTTACGCTTTTTTGATCGTAATTCGGAGGATATTTAAAGAGACTTTGAAATCACTAAAAAAAGTGATGTTTGTGGTTTTTGTATTAAAAAATCAGATTTGTGTGATTTTAAAATCTAAATTCGACGTCAACTTCTATTTAATTTAATTGAAATATTTCAAAAATTAGTAAAATGTTGATTATACTTCTACAAAAATGATTCTAGCAACAAGTAGAATAAACTTCTGATTTTTCATCGCTTTTATATCATTTATAAATTTAATCCGTTCCAAGAAAAAATCTAACACATAAAATAATTAGATATTCAAGATTGATTGATTTATTTCATTAAACTTACCATGATAAATCCATGTCGGAGAGTCAAATAATCAACTTTGGGAACAGATCTTACGAATTGTCTGAAGAAACAAACCTGAAACATTTAAACAAAAATTGACGAAATTAAGTTATTAAATTATGATTTTAGTATAGAACAAGCAATATGCTACAGCTAATTTCATATATAATAAAATACGAAATTCCAATAAATTAAATAAAAGTGAGTGGAAATTCTGTGAAGGTTTCGAGATGTCCGCTGAAATTAAAAACTTGGAAATCACCCCAATCAAGAAAAAAGGTCAACGGTTCACATAGTCATATTATCGGTCGAAGAAGTCAGACTAATATGAAAGGGAAGCATCAGGTAAATTAACCCAAAGGGCACACACGTTCTTGTCTTCTTTTGTTTTTTATTTTTTGAAAATAAGTTCTTTGTCTGAGAGAGACGTAAATATTGACTTTTATTATATATATATATATATATATATATATATAATCAAACCAATAATGACTATTATGTAAATGAATCGTGATAAATAAATAATGATCATGATCATTAATAGATCGAGTTTATTTATATAATTTGTTGTATTTTTTAATTATTATTTGCATAACGATAATGTAATTATATTAAATATTTAAGTTGTAGAGATAATAAGTGAATTTTTAAAGTGTATTAGATATTATAGTTATTAGTAAATTATATGAAAAAATTATTTAGTATAGTATTTTCGTAAAAACTAATTTATATCACAAAATCAGATTAAGGGTCTTATACCTTATATATAATATAGTATATTATAAATATATATGTATATGTATGTGTGCTTATGTATAATAAAGAATATCAACTTATCTTCAATAGGACACTTCCCCAGAAATCTCCATAATATTAAATTAGTCGATTCTCTACGTTGGCTGATATATATATATATATATATATATATATATATATATATATATATATATATATATATATATATATATATATATATTAAGTTTTAGTACTGCTATGAATTAGTTCTTTTGAAAATTTTGGCCTGATTTTTGCAGGAGTTTTGACATTTCGCAACAATTTTCAATGTGTGCAGTGTTGCGTCGGCATTCAGTCGAAAATTAGACATACTATATTGGTAGGAAAAATATATTATTGCATTAAGATCAAATAATCAAAACCCAATATAGTAAATATGTAATTTTATTTTTATAAAATTCCTAAACACATTAAATCATGAAAGGTTACCATAAATTAGGAGGGATAAAATAAATGAAAGTCAAATGTGATGATTTGGTTTAATTGTACGAAAATTATATTTGGCAAAGTCAGACGTTAAGAGACTTACGGGACATGTATTTAGTCATAGGTCATATACTTCTCTCAGCACACTCTTTTGAGTATTTCAAAAGCTAATTAATTATAACCATTTAGTTTTTCTAAATTTTTTTTTGACTATTTTATAACCACTAATCCAAGAAACAATGTTCAAAATCCGTTATGTTAATTAAATATTTTTAAAATTATCGCAAATTAAAAAATTATTAGTTTTCTTCCTTAGTTAAAATAAATATCAACTTTTTTTAAAAAAGTAATTAAAATAATAAATTCAGTTAGATCACATGCTAAATTTTAGAATAAATATAAGTGACTAGAGATTTTAAAATCAAATCTTGTATTCTATGTAGGATATCATGGTGTGTGTGTATATATATATATACACACATATATATATATATATATCGAATTTGTTACTCTGCACATCAGGCGTTCAGGATACTACAAGCACCGCCTACGTGGCGGTGCATGATTGGTCAGCTTTTTTTAAAAAACAAAACGAAAAATTTTGTGTGGTTGTAGGCGTGCCACGTAGGTAGGCGTCCAGAGGTCATGTGTAGGAAAAGAGTGTGCAGGGTATCATTGCTCATATATATATATATATATATATATATATATATATATATATATATATATATATATATATATATATATTATAATGACCAAATTTAATAAAATTTCATTTGGAAATATAAAAACTTACAATCCAAAGAGAGAGGGTAGTTTTGCTCCAGAAGCTCATGTGTCTCCTTCCGAACGATGTTTCTCTAGCGAACCTAAATCTCTCCGGATCTGAATGCAATATATATACAAAATCTTATTTCAGTACGTAATTTCTATAAAACACTAAAACATACTTTATTTTATTTATTAATTACCATGTGAAAATTGGTATTCAGCCGTTCTTGTTTCTTTTTCCCATGCTTTCCATTTTCTCATCTAAAATTACACAAATAAATACATCTGAAATCAATAAATAAAATTAAATAAAAATGAATTTGCGAAATAGCTAGCCTTTAAAATCATCGAGAGGACTATATATCTCTAGATACTCGTGCACATTTAGATAATAATTAAAAATTTTGTAAAATAATTTTGATCAACTATTTATTTAAAAAAAAAAAAATTTCAATTCTATTTGATCAAAATTAAAAAACAAAAGACCCCGATAATAATTAAATCAGATATTCGTACGTACCTTTAATCTTCCCAAAGCTAAAGTAAGAATGCAGTAGAGGACATGGAAAACAGCGAGAACAAAGATGAAAATATGCAGCTGGTGGATCCCATATGCAGAAACAAATGTCACTTTTCCCTGCGATTTAATTTATATATATATATATATATCCGTCAGTTTCTCTTCAAATCCATGAAATTAATTAAGCTGTATATTTATGCGACCTTGGCTCCACATTTGTCCGTTTTGGCGGAGGCCAAGAATCTCCGATGCGCGCCGTCGTCTACGCCGACAGCGCCGAGAAGTTTCCGGCGGTTCTCGTCTGCCAGAGTTTCGGGGTATTTTTCTGCTTCTCGCCTCTTGCTGCATGGATGCCACGTGGCAGCCACTTCCTCTGATATGCATATCTCGGAGATCAGATTTTGTCCGACCGTCAGCAGCAAGGAGATAAATCCCAGCAGCATCAACTCTTAAATCAATTGGAAAAATTAAATTATTAGAATATATGTAAGGAGAAATTCAATTAAGATAGTGATGATAAATTAGTCTAAATTATTAACGTCAATAGATTTATTAATATTTTGAATCGTTGCATGAAGATCGAAAATAGTCTCCAAAAATCTAAGTTTATGACCCAAAAATATATGAATTTTGCCATTAAAATTTATCCTTTCTTGAAAGTTAAATGATTAAATAAATATTGATAATTTTAAATTCATTTTAGTCTCTTACCAGCTTTAACCTTCTCCAATGATTCGTACAGAGCCCTTTTATGCTTCGACTTCAACCACTGTCAATCATTTACCAAAAATGTATTAGTTTCATTTAAAAACAAATAACATTTATTCATATATACATACATATATATATATATATATATATATATATATATATATATATAATATGTTTGTTTACCTTTCCAATTAAGTGGATAATGAACTCGATGACTATAGAAATAGCCACCAAGACAAAACACACAACCGCCACAGCCCACGTCGGTGTTTGCTCCAATGTCCTTCCTCCATCGGCTCCGGCCATTCTCCGCCTCCACCCCAAATTACCAAACTAGCCCACAATGAATTAGCTTGTCTAAATTAATTTTCCAAAAATAAAAATAATAGTGTGTTGTAAATCAGAAAAAATATCTTTTCAACAATAAATGTTTAAATCCCAAGAGTATACTGAAAATACAGTGAGCTAAGTGGGAAGTTGCTACGGATGGTGTATGAGAAAGTTGCTATGGATGCCGATGTTTATATATAGGAGAGTTTTTTGGAAAAGTGGAAGAAGAGAAGGGTGGAATTGGAATTAGGAATGAAATTAAGAGTTTTGACTTTTTAAACGCGTGAGTTTGACAAGATGAAATTAGAAATTTCTTTTGACTAAATCAAACCCATTCCGAAGTTGAGAGTCCACAAAATTGCTTTGACTAATTTGCTTGGATTTTATGGGTAGTTAAATGTTCTGAATCTTCTAAATCTTTTGAAAACCAATATTTTAATATATTTTTCCTTATATTTTAAATGTTAGCCGGGTTTAAGGTAGACCCGGCTATGGGCCGATTTCGGTTTATGTTTGGTTCCCGTCGGGAAAATCTTGGCATTTAGCTCTTAGAATATGTGGTCAGCGAGTCAACTTATGGTTTGACCTTAAGAGTGAGTCTCATGTGAGACCGTCTCACGGATCATAATCTGTGAGACGGGTCAACCCTACCCATATTCACAATAAAAAATAATACTCTTAGCATAAAAAGTGATACTTTTTCATGGGTGACCCAAATAAGAGATCCGTCTCACAAATAATACCCGTGAGACCGTCTCACACAAGTTTTTGCCTGACCTTAATTGACTCTTATGTAAAATTAATATTTATTTTTAAGAATATCTTACGGTTTTATCCAATTATAACATTGACTTTATTTGTATACTCATTCAAACTTATATATAAATTCTTTGAATATACAATAGATATCATGAGGTCTGCCTCTCAACGTAATAATATGAAACTAATTATTATGCAGTGTATTATATATTTTAAATTGGTTCTTCGTTGATTCAGAACCCTAAAATAAAGATAAATGTCGCTCGAGCTTCAGACTAGCATATGTGATGTAAACGTGGTATTTCACTGGTAAGAACATGAAGATGTCCATTCATATAAATGAATGATCATTTGATGATGCACTGAACAATCTTCTCTCGAACTTTCCAAGTGGTTATCACTTATCGAGTGAAATAATTAGCGGTTATAGTTGTACACAATTAGTCTTTTGACCCGGGACAACGTAAAGGCATTACGTACTAACATACAGTTGGATCCGTTTACTGACTCCATTGAGGGTCCTCAGGTGGCGAGAATGTTTGTAGTTTAGAATTACGTAGGAGTCAATATATTGTAGTCATGGATTCACCACTCACCCATGTGTGAAGCTATCCTATGTGATAAATTGGATTAATGGATTTTCCTCAATTGCATATATCATGATGTAACTATCATTACTCAAAGATATATAACATCGTTATCGAAATTATTTGCAACTCCCGATATACTAATGGTTGTAGATTTGATCGATATATATGAATTGAAGGGACTATACTGTAAGCTAACTGGAACGACCCTACTTCTAAATTCATTTATTTTGCACTAATTTTTTTTACACCATGCATAATTAATTCATCATAAATAAACTAGCATAAATAGTCAAATAAACAAAACTCCTTACCATCCATAATCATTCATGCGGAATAAGTAAAATAAACGATCAAAGTCTAAAATTTAACTCAATAAATTCTAGAATCCTAACAGTCTTTTAAAAAAAAGTGATAATCCATAAAATCATCAAAAGTTTTTAACCTAAGCTGAATTTCTAGTTCCTCGGGTAGGTACTGCGCCTCCTGGTGACTCGATAGTCCGCACCTCACAACTCAACATCCTCATTACCTTCAACCGTTAAAACCTATTGAGTCTAATGACTCAGCATGTTCAAACCTAATATAGCAAGTACGTAAATATACACTCACATGCATAAAAAATATTTTTACTAAAAATAGATTTTTTCATGCAATCATGAAACCTTTAAAATATGCAATTTTTTAAATCATGCTTAAATATGAAAATTTTCCATTTAATATTATAAGTTTTAGGTGAAGTCCGTTCCTCGAAAGTGACAACATTCATTCGATTGATCAATCTATAAATCATAGTACTAGGTCGCCGGGTTCGATGTCCACTTCTTCGACGATCCCTCCGACTATCAAAAAAATAACATCATCGTTCACTTTTTCAACAGATCCATTATCATTGAGATTCCCGCCCCTTTTTCGACGGTTCACTCCCTTTGTCATTGCAAGTTCACTGTTCCCCTTTTCAATGGATCCCTATCTATTTTTACGTCACGATCAATTAACTTTCCTCAAAAATATTTTCCTATGAAATATAACGATCAATTAACTTTCCTCAAAAATATTTTCCTTTAAATTTATATTTCATAAAACGTTCATAAATTTCCATATTCTTTAAAATTTCCAACAATGGCTCATATCATTCGTATATGTAGAGATTGCTAAAAACAGCATATACATGCAGATACGTTAAAACTTCTAAAAATAGCATATATCATGCATATACTTTAAAACATCTAAAAATAACATTTAACATGATATGAAATTGTTTTAGGAAGTTGCAAACCGCCCTTGACTTTCCTCGAACCGACTGCACACGTTTCAACGCTATACATACTCGGACGACCATAGACTTTAACTCAAGAAAAACGACTTGATTTCAAAACTTTTGAAACACCCAAAAATATCCAGTAGCTTGCTGGAAATTTAATCTTAGGACTACGTTTTAAAAATGTCTCAATTCGCTCCCCAGATGACTCATTTACAACCGTTTTCGCGTTTTTGGTTAAAAAAATTACCAAACTACCCCTCTGGAAATTTAATCTCAGGACTACGTTTTAAAAATGTCTCAATTCACTCCCCAGATGACTCGTTTACAACCGTTTTCGCGTTTTTGGTTAAACAAATTACCAAACTACCCCTCCGACTCGAACCAACCCGAGATAAGACCTTTACTAACATCCCAAGACTCAATATAAGTTGTTGGAAGTCCCCAAGCCCAATCCAAAATTGAAACATGGATTTAAAATTTTAACTTAGGCTCAATTCACCCATTTTTTGACACGTTCGGGCAATTTAAGACCCCGAACGGACTACGGCTCGAAACGGTCCCGAAACAGGCCCTAGAACCCTTCCTTCGATCCTAAAAAAGACCTTGATCAGGCTCTTTTGGACACAAACCAGATGCTCAAGGCTCCAAACTCCTCACAACAGCATCTCGCTGAATGGCTATTCGCGTTCAGCCGAGGAACAAACACAACAGCAGCTATGGCTGCCCTTGACTCGATTTTAATGCACACTATACTCTTACCAGGATCCTTAGGCACGTCTCTAGCCCCTGGAACAACCCTTAAACCAACCCATTAGCCCAAATAACCACACACACCCCAAACAAGCCAACAAGCGCAGTTTCTGGAAATTCCATCGCAGCGCTTTTCCCACTGGTCCAGGCACTGACCGAACCTCTACTATCCATTCCTAAGACCCTAATCCAAACCTCCAGACCGTGAATCCCCATTCAGCACCTTGGCTGTAGGGACCCAAGGACACCCGACTTCCCACCTCTCGGCCCTCATGGTATTCACGTGTAGGTGGCGCTGCCATGGAGGCGACCCCTATGGCCATAGTCCCTTCAAAACTTACTCTTAGGCATTTATTTTGACTCTAAAATCTCTTAGTTTCCATCCCTCCTTCAAAAATCTCCAAAACATTAAGAATCCTTTATGAAAACATGAGATACACATGTAGGAAACATAAAACCATAATCATTGCAAGTTTTTCACACATTCATGGAATATTATGGATTGAATGGTGCATAAAAAAAGTTTAAAACATGCTAGGTTCCTTTATTCTTACGATATGCAAGAAACGGTGCGAAGAGAGACGAACGGGACGCAAAGCTTTCTCCCTTCCCTTCCTTTCTCTAGAGTTCAGCTCCCATAGAGTCCTAGTGTGTGTGAGTTGTGTGTGCTGAAGGTGAAAGTGACGTGAATGAGGGGTGTAGGGTGCGTAGGTTCTATTTAATTAAATCATTAAGTCTTTAAGTGGGCTTTAGGTTAGTTAAGGGCCCTAATTATTTTATTTAAATCCTTACTAATCTAGGCCCATTAATGAATTAATTAAACCCATAATTAATCTGCTAAAAAGTTCCAACAATATTTTAAAATATTTAGTACTACTCATTTCTAGTAGTTCGCTACTGATTAAGTTCGTCACTTACTATTAATAGATTTACCGCTTTCCAAATTTGAATTAGTGAGTCCCAAGTTTCTATTTATAACTTTCTAAAAATAGAAACTCTATTAAAATCGTCCTCGGTTTTCTTGCCTTCTGCCGTGCATCGTGTATTTGGCTGCGTATAGTTTACATTCATGACATTTGGTTAAATAATCATTAAATCATGCACATACTTAAATATGATTCAAGACAACTCATTTAAATAATTTCAAATAAATTTTCATTATTGCATGTGGTTATTGTGTTCGGATTTTCGGGCATTACAATTTATCCCCCTTAAATAGAATTTCGTCCTCGAAATTTGTCAATTTAATCCGTTCGGATTAAATTTTACACTCTATCATGCTTTCGCGGCGTACTCCGATATATCATCTTCCATTATTATACATTCATACAAAAATTCTTGATCTCAAGGAAATTAAATTTTGACTAACTCTACATTCTCTATCAATTGTAAATCCTAAACTACCTTAAGTTTTTTTTATCTTTCTAGAGATTACTTTAATTGATTGACTTTATCTTAGGTAATCCTGATCATATAATTTAATTTCCCAAAACAAGTGTCTCCTAGTAACACTTATAATCTTAATCATTAATTAGAACCTAGATTCCCAATTTCATAATCCCCAAAGAAAAAACTATTTTATGACACCACGAGTTGTTTCTTAATACTTCAAAAATTTCCACAAATGAATCCATCCCTGTAAGGTTTAGCGACAAAGTTCAAGATAGAGGTTTTCGGACCTTAGAAATCACAGCAATTACAGTGTCAACCCAAAATGAAATTTTTTCTTTTAACTTACTTCCCACATTTCGAAATTACCTCGTATAGTTCCCAACTAATATTTCTCTCAAATCTTATAAGTTGAAGCTTACGAGAATTATATGAAATCCGATATTCTTAATATATATTTCTCGACTCCTTCATAACATTACTTCCACAGTTTTATGCCTAATACAAAAATATAAACGAATTTCATTTACTTATTTTCTCCTTTAGTCATTTGACCCCTTAAATATCTAGCTAAAATTCTGAAACCTAAATAAAAACTCCCCAAACAATAGCCATGGTTGATTAGATCTTTTTTTTAAATACTTATATCTTTTGTATTTCCCGAGATACACTTATAATGCCAGTAATATAATGACAATTCTCTATAATCCACTATAATACTCAAAAATTAATAATTTGACAAATCCCATTTTCTCATCAAAAATCGCTAATAACATTATTTCTCGTTTCTTCTAGAACATATTCATACTTACATATCTATCTAATTTCCTCAACCACAATTTATTATGTAACCCTTAATTGGTAGTTTACTTGCTGACTACATTCAAATAGAGCTTTTTATTTTTCAGTAAGTTGCAACCTAACTCCCAAAGCTCTCGGATTATTCCATATTGCCTAACTTATCGCATTCCTAGCTCCTCAGACTATCGAATTTAATGCAAAATGACTCCCATAGATTTCAAAACTTTCTAAAATAACCCCATAATTTTCCTAAAATTTGCAATCAAGACCCAAAAATTTTTGAATTTTCCAATTTAGCCCCAAAGTTTTTGCATTTTAGCCCTCCAAGTTTTCCGATTCATACAACTAAGCCCTTATATTTTTGAATTATAGCAAAATCACCCTCAATATTTCCGAAAAGTTGCAACTAAGTCACTCAAATTATTATAATTCAGTCCATAAGTTCATGATTCCTAAAAATTCAACCCACAACATCACTTTGAAATTCTCTTCCTATACAATGTAGAATTCGAACAAGCAGCCCTAAATCACCAAGTTCAATTTGCCTCGACTTAATCTTAGGTAGTGCAAAATTCGAAAAAGAGAAAAACTAAATTTTCCTCACATCTCTAAAGCATAATTGTACACAACGTTCAAACCATGAAACCAACATGCATTTTAAAATAAAAAGCATCTAAAATTTATCTTTGACAGTCATAAAAGCAAGTACATATAAACAATTAAATAAATAATAAGATAATAAAAAATTAAAGCAATAAAACTCACAGACATTGAGGCATGACTTCTCGAGCTCCTCGGAAATAGCAACATGCATAAACCTTTTCAAGAACCACCCGTTTGATACCAACTGAAACGATACTACTTATAAATTCATTTATTTTGTACTATTTTTTTACACCATGCATAATTAATTCATCATAAATAAACTAGCATAAATAGTCAAATAAACAAACTCTATATCATCCATAATCATTCATGCTGAATAAGTAAAATAAGTGATAAAAGTCTAAAATTTAACTAAATAAATTCTAGCATCCTAACAGTCTATAAATAAAAACGATAATCCATAAAATCATCAAAAGTCTTTAACTTATGCGGAATTTCTAGGTCATCGGGTATCCACTGTGCCTCCCGGATGACTCGATAGTCCGCAACTCACGACTCAACATCATCATTTTCTGCAACCATTCAAACCTAGTGAGTCTAATGACTTAACATGTTCAAACCTAATATAGCAAGTACGTAAATATACACTCACATGCATAAAATTACTTATACTAAAAAATATTTTTTTAATGCAATCGTGAAACCTTTAAAATATGCAACTTTTTAAACCGTGATTAAATATGAACATTTTCCATTTAAAATTATCATTTTAAGGTGAAGTCTGATCCTCGAAAATGACAACATTCGTTCGATCAATCAATCTATAAACCATAGTACAAGGCCGCCGGGTTCAACGTCCACTTCTTCGACGATCCCTCCGACTATCAAAAAATAACTTCACCGTTCACTTTTTTAACGGATCCATTAGCATTCAGATTCCCGCACCTGTTTTCGACGGTTCATTCCTTTTGGCATTGCAAGTTCACTGTTCCCGTTTTCAACGAACCCCTTACTATTTTTACGTCACGATCAATTCACTTTCCTCAAAAATATTTTCTTTTACTTTAAATTTCATAAAATGTTAATAACTTTTCATATTATTTAAAATTTCCAAAAATGGCTTATATCATTCGTATACGTCGAGATTGCTAAAAATAACATATACGTGAAAATACTTTAAAACTCATAAAAATAGCATACATCATGCATCTACTTTAAAAAATTTAAAAATAACATTTAACAATGTATGAGATTGTTTTAGGAAGTTGCAAACTGCCCTCAACTTTCCTCGTACCGACCGCAGACGTTTCAACACTATACATACCCGGACGACCCTAGACTTTGACTTACGAAGAACGACTCAATTTCAAACTTTAAAAACACCCAAAAATATCCAGTAGCTTGGTGGAAATTAAATCTTAGGACCTATGTTTCAAAAACGACTCAATTCGCTCCCCAGATTACTCGTTCACTATCGTTTTCGCGTTTTTTGTTAAACAAATGACTAAACTAGCCATACAACTCGAACCAACATGAGACCAAACCTTTATTAATATTCCAAGACTCAATATAAGCTGCTGGAAGTCCCCAATCCCAATCCAAAACCACAAAATGGATTTAAAATTTTAATATAGGATCAATTCACCCATTTTTTGACACGTTCAGGCAATTTACGACCCCGAACGAACCACGGCTCGAAACAACCCTGAACCAGGCCCTAGACCCATTCATTAGACCCTAAAAAAGACCATGATCAGGCCCTTTCAGACACAGACCGGACACCCAAGGCTCCAAACTCATCACAACAGCAGCCCGCCGAATGGCTCTTCGCGTGCAGCCGAGGGACAAATGCACTAGCGGCTGTGGCTAGCCTTGACCCAAATTTGGATCACACTAAACTCTCAATAGGACCCTAAGGCACATCACTAGACCTTGGACAGCCCTTAAACAAACCCCTTAGCAAATATAACCGCACACACCTCAAACAAGGGCAGTTTTTGGAAATTTGGTCGTAGCGCTTTGCCCACTGGTCCAGGCACTGAACGAACCTCTCCTAGCCCTCCCTAAGACCCTAACCCAAACCTCCAGACCGTGAATATTGCCCCATGCAGCCCCCTTGGCCGTAGGGACCCAAGGCCACCCGACTTCCCACTTCTCGGCCCTCATGGTATTCACGTGTAGGTGGCGCTGCCATGGAGGCGACCCATATGACCATAGTCCCTTCAAAACTTACTCTTAGGCATTTAGTTTGACTCTAAAATCTCTTGATTTGCATTTCTCCTTCAAAAATCCCCAGAACATTAAGAATCCTTTATGAAAACATAAGATAAACATGTAGGAAACATAAAACCATAATCATTCCAAGTTTTTCACACAGAATAAGTTTCATGCAATATTATGGATTGAATGGTGCATAAAGAAAGGTTGAAAACATGCCTTGTTCCTTTATTCTTACGATATACAAGAGACGGCACGACGAGAGACGAACCGGACGCAAAGCTTTCTCCCTTCCCTTCCTTCCTCTAGAGTTCAGCCTCCCTAGAGTCCTAGCGTGTGTGAGTTGTGTATGCTGAAGGTGAAAGTGACGTGAACGAGGGGTGTATGGTAGGTTTTTTGTATTTAATTAAATCATTAAGTGGTTAAGTGGGCTTTAGGTTAGTTAAGGGCCCTAATTATTTTAATTAAATCCTTGCTAATCTAGACCCATTAAGGAATTAATTAAACCCATAATGAATCCACTAAAAGTCCCAAAGATATTTAAAAATATTTAGAGCTAACTAATTTCTAGTATCACACACCCGAAACGACTCATTTTCTTAGTAGAAGTTCGCTACTGATTAAGTTCGTCACTTACTATAAATAGATTGCCGCTTTCCTACTATGGATTACTGAGTCCCAAGTTTCTATTTATAACTTTCTAAAAATAGAAACTTTATCAAAGTCATCCTTTGTTCTCTTGTCTTCTGCCGTGCATCGCGTATTCGACTGCGTAAAGTTTACATTCATAACATTCGGTTAAATAATCATTAAATCGCAGATACTTAAACACCCTTCTAGACAACTCATTTAAATAATTTCAAATAAATATTCAAGCATGCATGTGGTTAGTGCGTTTGGGTTTTAGGGCATTATACTAACAATAACTTAAGATTCTTGCAGGCACAATCATTGATATCTAAGATATAATGGAACGGTACTACTAGACGCTCTTACCATGATCAGATAAGTGGAACCAATCTTGAGTTCTGACGTTCATGATCAAGGGCTTGATAAAGGAGTGTGGCTAATTAGTGTAAGCACAAATGTTGTTATGAATTACATGAAGTTGTGAACCCACGATCAGCTGCATTTCTGAACCATTGAGAGTCGCACAAGTATTGGATTATGTGTCCCATTGAGACATTCAAGTTCAAAAAGTTGAATTTGGCGGTTGTAATTTGATGGTGATCAAACAGATTGATTATGAAGGAGCTTATTATAAGTTGATTTCTTGTAGTGAAAGTTGTGAAATTTAGCTTAACTGCTAATTATGTAAGGAGAGTAGAACTGTAACGCCCGAAAAACCCAACACATTAACCATATGCATGCATGAAAAATATAATTAGAATTTATTTAAATAAGTGGTTTAAAGGTATGTTTAGTTATTTGTATGATTTAATGAGAATTTAACCGAATGTTATGAATTTGAACTTTATACAGTCGAATACGTGATGCATGGATAATGCGAGAGAATCGGGGACGATTTTGATAAAATGTTTATTTTTATAAGTTTAAGAATTTGAAACTCGAGATTTAGTAATCCAAAATAAGAAAGTGGAAAATTTATTTTAGTAAGGGCCGAACTTAATCGGTAACTAACTTTTGCTAGAAAATGAGAAGTTTTGGGTTTACTGCACCGGAACCTCATGACACAAAATATTTTTACTTATTGTTTGGACTTTTGGTGGATTAATTAGTGATTAATTAATTCCTTAATGACCTTAGATTAGTCGTGGTTAATTAAAATAATTGGATGCCCTTAACTTAACTTAAAAGACCATCGAACAAATTAATTAAAACCCTAGCCTACCACACACACCTCATACACACCTCCTTCAACACTTTCAGCACAACAACTCACTCACTCCTAACCCTAGGTGGCCGAAGGTTTTATAGCCAAGAGAGGAGGATTTTCGTGAGCCCCGTTCGTCTCTCGTCGTAGTGTTGTCCGTTATTCGTAAGCATAAACAATCAAGGAATGTTTTTAATCCTTCATTTGTGCACCATTCAACCCATATTATTGCATGTGTTTGATTTTTTTTTTTGTGAAATTTCACGAGGATGATGGTTTTAAAGTTTTATGCATGTGCATCTCATGGTTTCATAAGAATTCTTGACGTGTTTGAAAATTGTTAAAGGAAATATGCAAAGAAAAGGATTTAAGTGTCTATCTAACATTCAATAGTAGGTTTTTAAGGGACAAAGGCCAAACAGGGAAGCCGCAAGGGCTGCTCAATCCTACACGCAATATGCATGCAGGCTGAGAGGAAGAGGGGATCGGGATAGGGCTCCTACGGCCAAGGGGCTGCATGGGGACCTAGCCAAGGTCTTGATGGAAGGATTATGGTCATAGGAGGTCTAGGAAGGGTTAGGTAGGGGCTTGGATGGACTGGTATAGAGCTGGAACTGTTACCCCGAAATCTGCACTTGTTGGGCTGTTTTGGTGTGTCTTTGTTCTATGGGCTAAGGGACGGTGGAAAGGGCGGACCAGGAGCTAGGGACGTGTCTTAAGTTCCTCGTGAGGGGCTGGTATGAGCCACGAGGTGAGCCGATGGCTACAACAATAGTGGAAGCGCGAGGAGCCTTGCTGCACGCAAGGGTGCGTAAGGTGCACTGTTGTTACGTGAAGTTTGGGGCCTAGGGAGACTGGTTTGAGTCCAAATGGGCCTGATCTTGGTATTTGTTAGGGTCTAAGTTAGAGGTATAGGGCTGGTTTAGGGTCGTTTCGAGCCGTGGTCTGTTCGGGGTCGTAATTTGCTCGAACGTGTCAACATAGAGACGAAATGGGCCTAGGTTAAATTTTTTATTCAGGTTTCGGTTTTTTCTGGGGGTGTTGAACTTCTAGTAGCTTAGATTGAGTCTTTGGATGCTAACAAGGGTCTGGTCTTGGGTTGGTTCAAGTCGGAAGGGTAGTTTGGTCATTTGTTTGCCTGAAAACGCGGAAATGCGGGTAAAAGAGTCGTTCTGTAAGCAAATCGAGTCGTTTATGAATGTAGGTATCCTAATATGAAATTTGCAGCTATCTTCTGGAAGTTTGTGATATTTTTAAAATTATGGAATCGAATCGTTATCATTAAGTCAAAGTTCGAGGTCCTCCGGGTAAGTATAGAGTTGAATCGTGCACGGTCGGTTCTAGGAAATTCAAGAGTGGTTTGCAACTTCCTAAAATGTTTCCATATCATGTTAAATGCTATTTTTATAAGTTTTAAAGTATCTGAATGAGATATTATATTTTTATAAGTTTTGACATAACCGCATGTTTTATGTTATTTTTTAGCAGTCTCGACGTATACGAATAATATAATCCATTTTTTTGGATGTTTTAAAGAATATGGAAAGTTATGCATATTTTTATGAAATGATAAAGTAAAAGAAAATAGTTTTATGAAATGTGAGTTTATCGTGACGTAAAAGTACTAAAGGATCCCTTGAAAACGGAAACGGTGACCTTGTAATGAAAATGGAGTAAACCGTAAAAAACGGGGCGAGAATCTCAACAATAATGGATCTGTTGAAGTGAACGGTGAAGTTTTTTTTATGATAGTCGGAGGGATCGTCGAAGAAGTGGACGTTGAACCGGCGACCTAGTACTATAGTTTATAGATTGATCAATCTACTGAATGTTGTCACTACCTGATTAGACAATTGGAGCATGAGGGAGATCCATTCGTAGAGATATACAAGAAGGAGTATATCTGCTTAAAACCCACAATAATTGAAGAAAACATTATATACACAAAGGTAAATCAAATCTAAACATTGCATGAATTTTTAAATCATACGACGCCTAAAGAACGTTTTGAACGTCAAAAAAGAAAATTAAAACTTATATTGCGATTTGGGTGGTAAAAAATGGTACACCAAAATTAATCATTCGAGTCCGGTTTGATTTTTATAATTTTTAATTTTAAATAAACTTTTAAATTACATAAAATATAATAAAAGGGCTTTCATTTATAGCTATAACTATATAAAATGCCTGCGTATCTCTTTTGATATAGAGGAATCAAAGTCCTACTAACACGCTTACTGTTACATGCGTACCTTTAGAAGTGGTGTTTCTCAATCACTCGCATTTTCTTCTGTAGTTGTTCCGGATGTTCCCTCAGTTACCTCTTGGTCTTCTTCGTATTTTTTAATATGTGGTGTTCGACTTGCGACTTTTGACATATCATTGAGCTTTCAAATTTTTTGTCCTTAAGATAGAAAGTCTATCATCCAATGTATTTCACCCAAAACTAAAACTTTGCCCCACCGCAACTATTGAAATGGGATAAGATAAAATTTATTTTTCCATTATAGGAAAAATTAGATATACTTGTGTTTTTTTGGGACCAACATCGTAGTATGTCGAAAGTTTACTTATCATAAAATCAAAATTAGTTGTAGAATAAGATAAAGAAATTCTATTTAAGATGCTAGATAAGAACATATTTAGCAAGATCAAATGTTCTCTACTGCCAAGGATATCTGGGAAAAGATGATTCAGTTATGCGAGGGAAATGACCAAGAACAGGATAACAAAATCTCTATTTGAATATAGAAGTTTGACAATATCAAGATGAAGCCCAGTGAATCCATGTCTAATTTTGATGAAGAGTCAACAACATAATAATCAAATTGACTTATCTCAGGAAAGAATACGGAAAAGAGAACTAAATTTGAAAGTGATGAAGGCAATCCCAAGAGAATGAGATGAAACCATGGCTATGCGAGAATAAAAGGACCTGAACAAGCTTGAATTGCATGATGTTTTCGCATAACTTAAGGCTTATGAATTTGAAACGGAATCGAGGACTGGTGGTAAGTCCACTTTGAAAGTGACTAAAGAATTGGATGCTACAACAATCGAGCCACAAGTTTCCAAAAAGTCTGCATAATAGTTAAGTAATGATGCAATTTCACTGTCTGTGAAGAATTTTGAAAGTTCACGATGAATAATTAGGGGAACATTCAGACTTCCAACAGAAGGAGTTATAACAAAAAAGAGTTCACTGATGAAGAAAATGCATGTTCTAACTACGGAAGAACTAACTAGTTCATAGCTAACTACCATAAACGTAAGAAAGATGACAAGAGGTTAACAAATAAGGTATGAAAATCCCATGATAAGAAGAAGGTGTTCAAAGATGACAATAAGTCATATAGGAAGAAGATGGATCAGAAGAAGTTGGTAGTAGAGGAGTGTAAGAGTAAGTGGGCCGAAGTGGGAGTGAGGAAGAAGAGGTTCAATGTCTAATGGCCGATGCCGAGTTAGAATCAACTAGTGAAGATGTATTCGATTTCAAGTCAACTGATTTTACACGAGATGATCTTGTCACAACACTTCTTGACATGATCGATTAGTATAAAAGACTTTCTCAATCATTCAAGGAAATCAAGGCTAAGTATTAAAGTCTGTCTGATAAGGATACATAGCCTAACTGGGAACAACCAGGAGAAGTGTCAAGTCTAAAGGCAGAAGTTGCAAAGTTAAAAACTGAGAAAGAAAGAGTACAAAATGGGCATCAACAGTAGATTTCTGAGAACAAAAAATTAGCTGAGCTGATAAAACTTTGGAACAAGTCTCCAGTCAGTCTCGAAAAGATGCAGGATCTATAGAAACCATCAGGATATAGGAAAAATCTCAATTTTAGTAGCAATGATAACAACCTTGCTGACACTGTTGCTCAAGTGTGTCTAGAGAAAGGAAAAACTAAATTCATTAGGTTTTTTAGATCTAGCACAACATATAAACATCAAGAATTTACCTCTCATGTTGATGAGCCTGTTGAACAGATGAACAAGGGTTGGAAATTTGGTATAGGTAATACACTAGAGAGCTCGCTTGCAAAGCCCAATTGGTCTGGCCATAGATTCAGTTCAGTAAGGCAAAACTCTATGAAGGGTAAACCCTACCCATATCCTAACAGTAAGCTTGTTCAGAAAAGATACAAGATGACCAGTGAAGTAAGAAAGGCAAGACAACATTTTATTTCTGGCACACACAGAGCATCACACACTTATGTTTCTGCACAATCATTTGTGAACAACTAGCATGGTCAGTCAGACTGATCTAAGTGTGGGTTCCAAAATAACTAATTCAGTTTGGACCCAAATAAGATTACTTCCTAGTTGATCATATCTATTTTTGTAGGTAAAAAATAAAGAGCAATTGAAGGATTCAGTCTTGTCCTTAGATGAGTCGCTGGAAATTCGAACGCGACTATCCACTATCTACAATTAAGCATTATTTATCGAATAAAGTTTTCAGAGCCTAACTGATCAAAAGTTTATTTCAGCAAACACTTAATTTCTCATATTAGATTATTGAGGATCATTTGTACCAAATGTATTTTGTTCTGAAATACTTGTATCTAATAGTAAGAGTCTTATTGGTCAGATTGATAGGGTTATGATATAGCTAGGATTTTCAATAGGCCAGTGATAAGCCTTATTGAAGTGGAGTTATTGCAAGTTGTTTTAATCGACAAATCTTCTAGTGAAATCATTCCTATGTGAAAGAAAGGGTAATGTAGAATTTGTTCAAATCTCTGAATAGAAGGAGTAATATAGAAGTTGTTCAAATCTCTGAACATCCATAAACAATTATTTGTGCATTTACATTTACTTTCACTTTTTTTAGCCTAACTGGTATTTAATCCAATCATTTATATTGTTCAAACCAATTCATTTATATATCATTGATCATTGAATCGAACTCATCCATTCGGAAGGATACAGCTTAATTACGACGTTATATGCCAATATAAACAAAAAGTTTTGGATTCACTATTATTATTCAAAATTTGAATTTTGTTATGTTTTTATAATTTTATTAAATGTTTTTTGTCTCCATCTTGTTAAATTTTTATTCAAATGTTATGTTGTTCGGTAGTTTTATTGTATTCTTTTTTGTCGCCATATTGTTAAATTATTATTCAGAATTTGAATTTTGATGTCTCTCTATAATAAATTGTATGTTTATGTCGCCATCTTGTTAAATTTTTCTCGATCTTATTCGTTAGTATAGGTTGAATGGAATCGATTCCTTGACGAATAGTAAACTAAGAACTCACTAAGGACCGAGTCCATTATTATTATAATCTTGATGGGATTATGTCGTAATCAAATGCTATATTGACACTTTTAATTATACTAAGAAAAGACACGCGTTGCACGTTGAAGATGTTGTTTTGGTAAAAAAGAAATTAAGTTGTTTTGGTAAAAAAAGAACTATCCAAATTAATTAATATCAGGTCAATGCTTGTAATTTTTTTGATAAAAATTATTTTTATATTTTTTTATTCAAGTGCTTATCTTAATCATATTCATTTTAGATCATTCTGTTTTTACTCGAAGAGTAAAATCTGAAGGAACAAAAAATGGAAATGACAACCCTTGTGATAACCTGAAGAGTAACTTTTGGATGCCTTGGATTCTTCATTCATAAATGCACAGTTTATATCTTTTTTGATAACTTTATTCTAGTAAGGTTTGTGTGATCAGAAGACGTGAATATATCATAGTTTTTGGATACATGTTGTGCATTGTTCTCACATGCATGGTTTACTGTGATTGAAACAAATAAAATAATCATTCAAGCAATAATCAATGACCTATGACTTTCATTCTATAAATAGACTAAGTGCCAGACTCCAACTCTGAACACCAAGTAATCCGACGTCACTCACGAGCTCCACTGGTAGACCCTCAGCCTGGTACTGCAAAACTACACGGTTGACCTACCATGGTGCCTGATAAGGTCAAATATTACAAATATTTTAGGGATTTCATTTTATAATATTTGTCTTTATCTAGAATTTTTATCCCTAATATGTGCTTAATTGAATTAATAGTTGTAAATTTGAATAAAAGAGAAAAAATGCTTAAATTGAGAGATAAAATAAATTTATAAGAATTCAAAAGAAAAAAATACCAAAAGGAAGGAATAAAATATTTTATATTCCTTGATAATATTGAAGGTTTGGAAAAAATCTATGTAGATCTTGATAAAGATAAAACCTCATATTTGAAAATAAAATCTACAATATTATCTACAAGGTTTAAGTTCGAGAGGGCTTAAAAGGAATGGAAGAAGGAAGCCCATTGAGAAGAATAAAAAAAACAGAAGACATACAAAGAGCAGAACAACAGAAAAGAGGAAGAGAAAGGAAGCACAGAAGATGGAAGGAGGCAGAGGAAGCAAGAAAAGGTAGCAACAGTGAGGAAAGGCAGAAGGCAAAAGTAGGAGGAATTCCTCACATACGCAAAAATCACAGAAAATTCCTTTCATTCTTTCTTAATTATGTTTTCATCATTGAATTTAAATATGGATTTGCACTTTTTTTTGGAACTTATGGAGTAGATTTTTATAGACTAGGGTCACGATAGGACCGAGACAAATTATTTTTGATGTTTTGAGTTTGATTCAATTCTATTATTTATTTTATTCATTGATTGATGTCATTTATCACGTGTTCTCTTAATCTGACCAATTAAATAAAATATTTGTTGGTTAATCTAAAATCGGAAGGCAATATATTAATATTTTCTTCATACATCAATTAACACATGGTTAAGCCAACTAGAAATAGTATTCGATTTCAGTGTGCGAATTTAGGTTGAAAAAACTGGAATTTCATAGCGATATAATGTGTTTGAATCTAATTAAATTCAGTTAGTAATAATTGGACGGTTATATTTGATTAAGTTTCTTAATTCGAGAAATCGTTTAATAAATAATTTTGGGAATTCCGTCGTGAATTAAATAATTAATTTATTGAATATGAATTTGACACGTAGATTATAAGTTTTTCTCGGTACCGTTGTGCGCCTAGTTGTTTTTAAATAATTTGAATTTTGTCTAAATTAATAGTTTGGATTATTTTTGCTTTAGTTAATTTATTTAAATAGTTTTATTTAATTTCAATTAATTTATCTCATCTCATTTGAATTTGATTAGCCTAAATTAGGAAAAATAATTCATATTCTAGTATTTAAATATCGATCTCTGTGGGTACGGTACATGGACTCATCATCCAATTACTCTTACTTGATCTAGTCCGCTTGTTAGATTTATTTTCAACCGAAATCGTTGGTCAATGCCCAACAAAAACTATTGGTGCCTCCTAGTATAAAATATTGAGTTTATTATTCTGGTATGTAACAATTAAAAAACTACAAAAATAATCATAATTCATGCTTAAACATATATATAATAAAATGAACTATGCAATTGATGAACATGACTCAATATGTAATGTCTAAAATGT
Organism: Primulina eburnea; assembly: GCF_022965805.1. NCBI lineage: Eukaryota > Viridiplantae > Streptophyta > Magnoliopsida > Lamiales > Gesneriaceae > Primulina > Primulina eburnea. Next base: position 31,054,974 of record NC_133104.1, read on the forward strand.
GATAATGTAGTTCAAATGCATGTAAATTTAGGAAAAATGAAAAATGCTTTATCAACTTGTTTGGCTTGCGTGAATTAAATGTGGTAGGTAAGTTTATATGTTTAAAATATGATTTTCTATTAGAATACATAAAAACTGTGTGTTGAAGGTTATTCGAGATGCGATCAAGAAACGGAGATCGATGACCGTAAAGGGAAAATATTTATTAAATGATTATTTTTAATTATTTAATATATAGTATATTGTAAATGGTATTTTCGAAAATGACAACTTTTAAGGTATTTTTACGCGCCGAGCAGTATTATAAATCGGTATTCGATTTTTGATGAAAATAAGACTTTTTGGGAACTCGACTAATATTTTCGAAAACTTTTCTAAACAAAATAATTTTTATAACTATTTAATGAGCCTATCATATCTAGGTTATAGGGCCTAAACTTGTACCTTATATTTATATCAAATTTTGATCTCCCAAACACTAAATCTCAAGCCAAACTCACGCACACCACCTCCTAGAACCCTATGACTCTTTCCTCCAGTAGTTTCATGATCACACACCACACTTTCAAGGTTCTCACGTGGATTTGAAAGGAAATGCACCAAGTCCCATCCCTCTTCGTCGACGTTCTTCGCATCTCAAATTTTTTTTCGTGCGTAAAATATGCAAAGAAACACCTTAATCTTCCTTCACTCATCATTCATACCATATTATATGTGTTAATACATGTATGCATGAATAAAAGAATCAATTTATTATATCTTCGTTTTTATGACATAACATGAACAAAACTTGAGTTTTTATCTTTCAAAATTCATGTTTATGATGCACAAAGGGGCTCTCATGATAGGGCTATGGGAAAGTACGATTTTCAACATTTTAAAGAGTACATAGAAGCTTGGCTAAGGGCTGACAGCGAGGGAAAAACAAGGAACAAAAATAGAGATCAAGAGGGTGCAAGGCGTGGGCTGCATCAAGAGGGCATAGGAATGTCATGAGGTGGTCCTAGAAGGGAGGAGTCGCACCTGTTCCAGGGGCAAAGTCCGATGCCAAACTCCTTGGCGGCGTAAGGCATGTAAGTTACGGTTTAGGGGTTGCAAGTGCATGGGCTATAAAGGATGTTCCAGTAGGTTGTTAAGGGCTCGATCATGGTCCTATGAGGGTTATATAAGGTTTGGTTGGGACGGCAAAGGGCTAGGAACGAAGGGGAATTGGTTTGATCAAGCTAGGGTTTTGGAAAAAATAAGTGAAAAATTTTCAATAGCTGTTTAGGCGTGTTCCGAGGGTTCTAAATGGTTTGAGTTGGGTTGCATAGGGCATGGTTAGGTGTTAATAAGCTATGGTCCAAGTTTTCTTAAGTTTCGAGCCGATTCGAGTTAAAATCAGGACACACGTTTAAGTTTTAAAACAAATTGAGAAATTAGACGATAAGCTTAAGTTTACGTCTAAGAAATACTTATGAGTGTATTATAAGGTTTTATGTTAAGTTTGGATGGATTCGGTTCGTCGTTTTAAGCTTTAAGGATAAATTGGGAAATTTATGGTTTTATGGGTAAAACGGTCATTTATACCATGGTATGTATTTTTACTCGCCAGGTCGTATTTGTAATTGGTACACAAATTTTAGCGAATCGGAGAACTTTTTGAGGGCCCGAAATATTGTCAAAAACGTACCTAAACAAAATATTTTTCGGGAGCGTTATTGAGCTTGTTGGGGGTGGTTTTATTGCTTAATAATCTCAAGACCATTTTTAATTCTTTTAAAATGTAATTAAGGGCCCATTAGTATTAAGTAGGTTATTTAAATACACTCTAAACCAACCCTAAACCTATTTTTCACCAAGTGGCTGCCCCTCCCCTCTCCTTCAGCAGCACTCCCATGTGAATTTCTACAGCAACTTGCTACAAGTTCGGCCCCTCCATTTTTCTTTCAAACAAGATTCTTCCCTGCTCCTCCGATGCTTGTCCGACGCACGTAACTTCAAGTTTGTGAGCATATAATCACCAAGGCACACTTGTATATTTGTTTTCTCCTCATTCACGTAATAAGTACGCTGATATCTATGTAAATGGATGACAATCCTTTGATCTACCTTGTGTTTACGTTTTTTAATAGTTTGACATGAAAATTTTCTTTTTACATGACCCATACTCACATTTTCCTTGATTTTTGTATAAGGGTGCTGCTGACTGTTGTGCTAGGGGCTGTTAACATCATGAACTAAGGTAGCAAGGGGCTGGAGTTGGCTTGGTGTCAAAATCATTGTGGGCTGATCGATGCTTAGCGTTTCTTGGCTCAGTTTTGGTGAGATCGAAGGTTTTGGGTTGTTTCGTCGTGCATGGCTTGAATCCAGCCAAGAAACTGACCCTTTTGGGTCTGTGACAGGGCTGGGAGAGGGCCATGAACGGCTGGTCGTGGTCTAGGAGTCGACCGAAGGGGTTAGATCGAGGGAGGGTTCGTTAGCTTGTGCGGCGCGGTTCGAGGGTTGTGCACAAGGTTGGTTGTTTGGGCAGTAGGGCTAGCTAATATGGTTCAAAGAGGGTCTCTTAAGTTCAGTCTTGGTTCCAGAATAGCTGGTTAGGTGCTGCACACGTCGTCTTTTGACTAGAATCGATAAACACACGGCTTGGTGCATTAGGGCTTGTAGGAATTTCAAAGTGCAAAAAATCCAGCAACTTTCAGGGTCTATTTGAAAGGCTTAAGTGGATTGGTCTTGATGGTTTAAGGGCATTTAGGATGTGAATAAGGTGTGGCAAAAAGTTGGGAAAGTTTTGGTTAATTTTCGGGATGATTCGGGTCAAAACCGGGACCCCCGTCCAATTTTTAAAATGAATGGTATAAGTTTTGAATCGGGTCCGAGTTAATGTCTAAGAAATGTTTTCAAATATGTTTTGAAGGGTTTTAAGGAGTCTGGTAAGCTTAGGATCAAAATGCAGAGGTCCAGGGGTAAAATGGTAATTTTGGGTTTCTAGGAGCAAAATGGTCATTTTGAACCCGAGTCGAGATTTTATTCCTGGCAGTGCCCTGAGCACAATTTGACATGTTTTATTTAAATGTTTTGTATCACGAACGTGATTTTAGGAAATTATGAAAAACACGTTGCATGCTTGGTTTTAAAGAAAATTATGTATATGCATGATTTTGATAAGTGATGAAAATAATGATGTTGTTGAAGGATGAGAATTGGTTGTGACTTGCGATATATGTATACGATGATGATGAGGCCTAGGCTCAGTGGATGGGTAATACTGTCGTTGATGTCCGACAGCCGCTCGGTACCACAGTTATACATAGATGGATTCATCGAATAGAGCTGATACGAAAGTCACAACTAATGAACTGAATTCAATTAAAGTAAATGTATAATTATATGTTGATACGATGAGCTGTTTTGACACGCATGCTTTTACGATATGGTTACGTTTACTCTTTTAAGTTCATGAAACGTTTTTTATAACAGCAGTTTTCACTATCGCTTGTTATGTATATGTATTTGCTGTTAACGGTATAGGTGTGTTTGACGCAGTAAGCATGTTGATGAGGAGGCTAAAGGTGCCGAATTCTGAGTAGTCAGGGCTAGATGTGCGCACATGATCCTAGGACCATATTTTCGGCACATCACATTTTATGAGTTTAGAGTGGACATGAACATTTTTTTATGCGCTTGTTTTGATTTGTTGTTGACTACCAGGATTTCTACTTGTTTATTTTTACGTACATTTAACTACAATATTTTATCTGTTATTTGATTACGATTATTTTTAAAAAGTGTATTTTTCAGCAGTAGTGCTTGCATGCAAGATTTTAATTTTGAAATTAAATTTACAATTTTTTTAAATATCACATTTTAAGTAGTAGATGTTTCAAACAGACTCACTAAGTGTCATTGATGCAGGTGGCATTATGTTGTTGATGATGGAGGACATGATGGTTGAACGAGCTAGACCGATATTGCACATAACCCGAGGACCTTGCTAGTTTTCCGCATTAAGATTACTTTAAATATTTAATGACTTTATGCTTTTGAGTGGTTTTGAGAGATTTAATATTTCATTCTTTATTTTGAAAAATGATAGTCAGATTTTGTTTGACGATTTACGATGTTATGTTTTGAATTGCGTTTTTTGGATTTTCAAATAATAGGTGGTTGGTTAATTTATTTTAAATGGTGCAAAGTAAATTAATATATACATATATATATATATATATATATATATATATATATATATATATATATATATATATATATATATATATATATATATGGCCGAAAGTTTTTAAGAAAAAAAATTTCTACTACATTTTAAACAAAAACGAGTAGCGTATGTTTCAGTTGGTATCAGAGCAATGATCTTGCAAAGGGTTTTGCTACCGTCAATTCCGTAAAGCTCAGTCGTAAATCCTCAAGTATGTATGTTTAATTGCTTTAAATGATTTTATTGATAACACCTACATGTCTACGTGGTACATATGTTTAAGTTACATGCTTAAAAGCTTTTTGAAAGTTAATTGATATTCATGCTTAAGTTGATCGATACATTATTTTTATATGCTGCATGGTTAGAAGCTTAGATTTAAATACATGTTGGTTACGTTTAGAATTAACGTTCAGATATAATGCCTCCTAGACGAGTACTTAGTGCCGATAGGCAAGTTGAGACTAATGAGGATCATCAAGGGAATGCATCCCCACCTCCTAATGGGGATGCTGCTACTCGTGTTCTGTAGGGTATGTCACGTTTCTTTGAGCAGCAGGCTCAACAGGCTCCAGGGCCACATCACATATGTATGATCAGTTCTAGAGGCTGAGTCCGAAGGAGTTTTCTGGCACCACCAACCCATTTGATGCTGAGGGTTGGATTTGGTCTCTTGAGGTGCTTTTTTGTTTTCTGAATATGGGAGATGTTGACCGAGTTAGATGTGATACTTACATGCTGCGAGATGGTGTTTGTCCTTGGTGGAAAGGAGCTGAACATGGAGTTTGATAAACATAAAAAATTGTACACTAATTAAATGTTTTATAATATAAATTTATAGTGTTTGTTTTATTAGATGTTTAAATATTATATATTTTATAACAAATTGTATAAAATATAAGTTGTTGTATAATTAACAATTTCTAATATTTTTACAGGTTCGATAAAACAAGAATAACTTTGCCGTTGCAAATGAGATAAGATGATTTTTGGACCTCTACAAATCTGACATTAATATCTTCAATATTGGTGGCAAGCATGAGATAATAATCCTCTCACAATTGAGATCAAATTAAACAACAAATAAAGTTACCAAAGAAGTGACAGTTTTACCAAACTCTAGCATTTTGACCATATCTCTCAAATTACTTGGTTAAATGGTAAAAAAAAAATGACAATTCAAACAACTCAATTATCTACATGTTTTGTTTTATGTGGAAAAGAAAATTCGGATGAGAAGATTTTCAAAAGTGATGTGTATGATGACATAATTTCTTGGAACACCAATGAAGACTTATGTGTAAAATAATAATATTTATTTGTGGTTATCTCCCCAAATTTGGCTATAAATAGGGGTGCATTGTAATGTATTAAGATATCCCTCATTCTATGAACAAACCTTTGAGTTCATAATATTTCTCTCTTTGTTTTTCCTTTATTTCTTCATTTTTTAAATATAATTAGCATGTTAATTTCATATTGAAAGTTTTATACTTTGAAAAATGAGTAGCTAACTTCCCAAAATTGAGATGAAAAAGTAAAACACTTGGTATGATAATAAAGTTATTAAAAGCTAAGTGAGAGTTTTGATTTATTGTTGCTATATGTTACACTAAATTATTGGAACCATTTAAATGTTAGTTTACTATTACCAACCATTTAAAGTTGATGTCTTGATTTATTATATATGAATATATCATAATATTAAGTTCTGTATCATTTAAATCTTAGTTTGGTATTACCAACCATTTAAAGTGGGAACCTTGATTTAGTGTTTACAAATATTTATATATATAGCACAATAAATACTTGACAACATTTATAAGTTTTGGTATATTATATATATATACTTATAAGATAATAGTATATAAAATAATATAAATATGATTATTTAATATATTGGAACCATTTTATTAAGTGGATTTCAATGATGTTCATTAATGTTAACTTTATTAAAGTACCAAGAGTGGATCCTCTAATCTCAACTACTTAAATTAAAATTTGTATAATTAAAAATTACCAATTAAAGATTGAAACAATTAAAAGGAAAAAAAAAAAACAAAACAAAAGAACATTGTAGTGGACTTGTAATTACCTTAGCTTCCTTATGGATACGATATTCGGACTCACCGAATTATACTACTTGTGGACAAAATGCTCTTGGGAGTACAACAATCAAAGTCATTAAGTTTTTTGTGTCGTTTTCGGGAAGTATAAATTAATTTTAAGTCTATTTAATTTTGTTTATAGTTTATTTTTCTTTCAATTTTTATTGCTTTTGTGTGTTTGTCTTATTTTGCATTTGCATGAGCATTTGGTCACGTACACTTAGTGGTCGACTCATTCAAAATAACCCTTTATCTTGACAAAACATGGCGGAAGAACTCATCCAAGAAAATGAAGATGATATTCAATCTCAACATGATCATGATAGATGAAGAACACTTAGAGATCACATGAATCCTACATGCACTAATGCACCTTCATGTCTAGTTTTCCCCCCTGATGCATCTCATTTCAATTTTAAACCTGTTATTATTCAATTTTTACCCAAATTTCATGGCTTAGATTCTGAAAATCCATACATGCATTTACGAGAGTTTGAAGAAGTGTGCAACACATATAATGCTATAAATTGTAGCATGACACTATTCGACTTAAGCTTTTTCCTTTTTCTTTAAAAAATAAAGCTAAAACTTGGCTACAAAATCTTAGATCGGGATCCATTCGAACTTGGGATAAATTGCGACAACAATTTTTGAAAAAGTTTTTTTCATCTCATAGAACAAATTCTTTCAAAAGACAAATCATCACTTTCACTCAAAAATAATGAGAAAATTTTTATCAGTGCTGGAATAGATATAAAGAATTGCTTAATCTTTGTCCACATCATGGTTTTGAAATTTGGAGAGTTGAAAATGATCTCCAAGCCAGATTTACCTCTTTAACAAGAAAAGTTGAGGCACTTGAATTGAAAAAGAATGGTTAATTAAAATCTGTTCAATAAATTGTCTGTCACATTTGTGATACAAGTGATCATTCTACAAAATATTGTCCCACTTTGCCCTCTTTTAAAGAATGTCTCCATGAACAAGCCAATGTTTTGAACAATTTGAAAAGGCTAAATTTTGAACCATTTTCTCAAAGTTACAATCCAGATTGGCGAAATCATCCAAATTTTAGTTGGAGGAATGATAATGCTGCACAATTTTCACAACCGCATTTCCAAAATCAAATTTTTTTTCAAAATTATGCTCCTTATGTTCCTCCACCTAAAAGGAATTTGGAAGATACATTGAATTCTTTCATTGCAAATCAAGAGTCTATCAACACTCAAAATGCTCAAACCATGACAGATTTGAAAGATACTGTTGCTAAATTTGCATCTGCACTTAATTTTCATGAAAAAGTAAATTTCCTTCACAACCACAATCTAATCCCAAGGATCATCATTCACAAACCGAAACTTCTGGAACTCAACCGATGGATCAGGTAAAATTTGTTATTACCCTTCGCAGTGGTAAGGTTGTGGAAAAATCCATTCTTGAACCTTGTGAAGATGATGATAAATCAACTCCAAAGGGAAAGGAAGTGGAACCCATAACATGCGAAGAGGAGGATCAACAGACAGTGTCATCACCATTCCCTCGTTCATTGAAAAATACAAAAAAAAAAAATCAAATTTGAATTCTGATGTATATGATATTTTTAAATAAGTAAAAGTTAATATTCATTTATTAGATGCAATAAAGCAGGTACCATCATATGCCAAACTTTTGAAAGACTTGTGCACTGTGAAAAGAAAATCGAATGTGAAAAAGAAAGCATTTTTAGTCGAACAAGTAAGTGCAATCATTCAAAATAATAATACTTTGAAATACAATGACCCTGATTGTCCTACGATTTCATTTATTATTGGAGAACGAAATATTAAAAAAGCCTTTCTTGATCTTGGAGCTAGTGTGAATTTATTTCCATATTCAGTTTATCAAGAACTCAATCTAGGCGAGTTAAAACCTACTTCGGTAACACTTCTAATTGCCGATAGATCTGTTAAAGTGCCAAGAGGTATGGTAGAAGGCGTGTTAGTCCAAGTTGATAACTTTGCATATCCTGTAAATTTCATAGTTTTAGATACACAACCTATTGAAGCTTATAATGCGATTTCTGTAATTTTGGGTCGTCCATTTTCAACAACTTTTAATGCTCTAATAAATTGCAGGAATGGAATAATGAATTTTTCATTTGGTAAGATGACGTTGGAGTTTAATGTTTTAAATCTTTGTAATCAACCACATGAAAAAGGAGATGAAATTGAAGATGAAAATCTTATTGAAACATTTGTGAAAGAAAATATTCAAGAAGGGAGTACCCGTGAACAATTAGATATTTGTTCAATTGATACTGTTAAAGAAAATATTGAAATTGATCTCGATAATTTTATCAGGTATCACTCGTTACTAGGATCAGAGAAATAATTTGAAGCAAAATTTTAGAACAAAGATGAACCACCAATATTGTAGTTTAAACCCTTGCCAGAAGAATTGAAGTATGCATTCCTTGGAGAAGATGAAACATATCCGGTGGTAATTTCTTCCAAACTAGAAAATGATCAAGAAGGTAAATTATAAAAATGCAATTGGTTGGACACAAAAATATCTCAAGAGAATTAATCCACTAATTTGCACACACAAAATTCATTTAGAAGAAAATACTAAAACATCTCAACAACCACAAAAGAGATTAAATCTACGCATGAAAGATGTCGTGAAAACCGACGTTCTCAAATTACTCCATGTTGGAATTATCTACCCTATTTCTGATAGTAAGTGGACAATCCCAACACAAGTAGTTCCAAAAAAATCTAGCATCACAGTAATAAAAAATGAAAAAAAAGTGAATTGTTAACAAGTCAAGTCCCATCTAGTTGGCGGATGTGTATTGATTATAGAAAATTAAATGAAGCCACTAGAAAAGATCATTTTGCATTACCATTTTTGGATCAAATTTTAGAAAGAGTAGCAGGTCAACCCTACTATTGTTTTCTTGATGGATATTCAGGATATTATCAAATTCTCATTGCACTCGAAGATCAAGATAAAATTACATTCACATGTCCTTTTGGAACATTTCATTCAGAAGGATGCAATTTGGTTTAAGCAATGCCCCAACAACATTTCAAAGATGTATGCTAAGCATTTTTATCGACATGGTTGAAAATTGTTTGGAGATTTTCATTGATGATTTAACCGTTTTTGGGAATACATTTGATAATTTTCTTGAAAATTTGGAAAAAGTTTTAAAAATATGTGAGGAAAAAGGTTGCTATTAACGCTTAAATTGCTAGAGATTAGCAATAAGCTGGTTGGGGTGTGATAAAGATAAAAAAATTGTACATTAATTAAATGTTTTATAATATAAATTTATAGTTTTGTTTTATTAAATTTTTAAATATTATATGTTTTATAATAAATTTTATAAAATATAAGTTGTTGTGTAATTACAAGTTTTTTCTATTTTTACAGGTTCGATAAAACAAGAATAACCTTGCCGTTGCAATGAAATTAGATGATTCTTGGACCTGTATAAAGTTTATGTTAACATCTACAATATTGGTGGCAAGCATGAGATAAAAACTCTCTCAGAATTGGGATCAAATTAAACAACAAATGGAGTTACCAAAGAAGTGACATTTTACCATGCTCTAGCATTTTGACCTTATCTCTCAAATTACTTGGTCAAATGGTAAAAAAAAATCACAATTCAAAAAACTCAATTATCTACATGTTTTGTTTTATGTGGAAAAGAAAATTCAGATGATTTTCAAAAGTGATGTGTATGATGACATAATTTCTTAGAACATCAATGAAGACTTATGTGTAAACAAATAATATTTTATTTGTTGTTTTCTCCCCAAATTTGGCAACAATAGGGGTGCTTTGTAACGTATTGAGATATCCCTCATTCTATGAACAAACCTTTGAGTTCATAATATTTCTCTATTTTTTTTCCTTTATTTCTCTATTTAAATATAATTAGCATGTTAATTTCATATTCAAAGTTTTATACTTTGAATAATGAGTAACTAACTTCCCAAAGTTGAGATGAAAATGTGAAGCTGTTGGTATGATAATAAGGTTATTTAAAAGTAATAATCTATGTTTTATATTATGTAATCATTATTTATTGTTTATGTTATATTTATTTCTTTAAGCATTATTATACCTACTTATAAGTGAGAGGTTTGATTTATTGTTACTATATGTTACACTAAAGTTTTGGAGCCATTTAAAAGTTAGTTTAGTATAACCAACCATTTAAAGTGGATGCCTTGATTTATTATATATAAATATATGATAATATTAATTTCTTGGTACAATTTAAATATTAGTTTGATATTACCAACCATTTAAAGTGAGGACCTTGATTTAGTGTTTACAAATAGGTTTTCGTATATATTATATACTTATAAGATAATAATATATAATATAATATAGATATGATTATTTAATATATTGGAACCATTTTATTAAGTGGATTTCAGTGATATTCATTAATGTTAATTTTATTGAAATACCAAGAGTGTATCCTCTATTCTCAACTACTTAAATTAAAATTTCAACAATTAAATTACCAATTAAAGATTCAAACAATTAAAAAAAACAAAAAGACGTTGTAGTGGACTTGAAATTATCTTAGTTTCTCTGTGGATACGATATTCTGACTCACCGAATTATACTACTTGTGGACAACCTGTTCTTGGGAGTGCAACAATCAAAGTCGCATCAGAGTTAAACTAGCCACCTTCACTTGGGTGCAGTTCAAGAACATTTTCTATGAGAAGTATTTTATTGCTTATGTCGGTGGACGCTTGAAGAGAGTGTTTATGACTTTCCGTCAGGGAGACACGACTGTGCTGAGTTCGTTAGGAGATTTGATAGGGGTTATCACTTTGTGCCCCTTATTGCTAGAGACGCTGCTGAGAAATGGAGGCACTTCATGGATGGTCTTCGACCTACTATACGCCGTGAAGTGATGTTAATGCGATAGACGGATTATGAAGCTGCAATTGCTTGTGCATTCCAAGCTGAGCAATCCCTGAAAGATATTGACTTTAAGATACAGCGCAAAAATGCAGCAGCACCAGCAGAATTCTCAGCCGAATAAGAGACAGTTCACGAGACCTCCTAAAGCTCAAGGGCAGCAAAAGCCCCAAGGACAATGGAAGAAACCGGGGCAACCGAAGCTACTACAGCCTGCAGCACCAAAACTTGAAGAGAGGCCACTGTTCAAAGAATGCAATAGCCTACACTTTAGCAAGTGCATGTGGGAAACATACAAGTGCTTCATATGCAAGGAAGAAGGACATAAAGCTACCGATTGACCAAAGAAGAAAGGACCAACTGTTGGTAGAGCTTATATTATGGATGCTGAGGAAGTTGAGCAAGAGCCAGACACAACTTTAATCATTGGTACCCTAGTTGTTTAACAATTTTATATTTCTTTTGTTGCATGAAATGTTAAATCAATTATGAGAATTGATTGGGATAATGAAGAACTTCGAGGAAAATAGGTTGCATGCTCTAACTTAGTTGTATTTAAGGGAGGACATTGAGAATTATAGAAATTGGGTATAAAACATAAGCCTTAATCATGCAAAGGAATGAATGGAACCAAAATAAGAATTTGAAGGCATGGAAATGGAGAAATCAAAAACTTAGGGACCAAAGTGCAAAAATAGAGAATTTTACGGCTATATTGCACTAGGCCGAGAACTCAAGGGCTAAACCGAATGTTTTGAATAGTCCAAGGACTAAAATTAAGGTGACCGAAAATTCTAAGGTGCAATCTGGAAATTTCAAAATTTTAGGGACTAAATTGTAAGGTTTTGAAAATTAGGGTCTTATTTTCAAAATCTGGATAAATAAGAGCTGTTTCCGGAATTTTGTATTTTTAGGGATCAAAACAATAATTTTTAAAATTTACGGCCTAGACTAATTAAATTCTAAATTTAATATGAAAAGGATACAATTTTCAAAAATTTAAGGACTAAATTGAAGAGAATTCGATACTTTAATGGGTATAAATGTAATTTTCAAAAACAATTTGTGTAAAATTGTGTATTTTCGAGAAGAGAGGCCACTACAGCCTGGAGCACCAAAACTTGAAGAGAGGCCACTGTTCAAAGAATGCAATAGCTTATACTTTGGCAAGTACATGTGGGGAACATACAAAGGGCCTGACCATGGTCTTATTTATTTTCTAAGGAAGAGGTCTAGGGCCTGGTTTGAGGTCGTTTTGGGCCATGGTCCGTTCCGGATCGTAAATTGCCCGAACGTGTCAAAATAGGAGAGAAGTGAGCCTATGTTAAATTTTAAATGCTTGTTTCGGTTTTGGCTTGGCTTGTGGACTTCCAGCAACTTATATTGAGTCTTAGTATGTTAATAAAGGTCTGTTCTCTGGTTGGTTCGAGTCGGGAGGGTAGTTTGGTCACTTGTTTTACCAGAAATTCGAAAACGATGGTAAACGAGCCATCCAGTAAGCGAATTGAGTCGTTTTTGAAACGTATGTCCTAAGATTTAATTTCCAGAAATTTACTGGATATTTTTCGGTGTTTTAAAGTTTGGAAATCGAGTCGTCTCCTTGAGTAAAATTTTAAGGTAGTCTGGTTATGTATAGCATTGAATCTTGTGCGATCGGTTCGAGTAAAGTTGAGGGTGGTTGGAAACTTCCTAAAACAATTCCAAATCATGTTATACGTTATTTTTAGAAGTTTTAAAGTATATGCATGATATATGCTATTTTTAAAAGTTTTAACGTATTTTGCACGTATATGCTATTTTTAGCAATTTCGGCATACATGAATGATATAAAGAATCTTTTGGGGAAATTTTAAAAGAATATGGAAAGTCATGAATGTTTTATGAAATGATAAAATAAAGGAAAATATTTTTGAGGAATGTGAATTGATCATGATGAAAAGATAGTAAGGGATCCGTGGAAAACATGAACGGTGAACTTGCAATGAAAAAGAAGTGAACCGTCGAAAACGGGGGCGAGAGTCTCAATGATAATGGATCCGTTGAAAATGGGAACGATGAAGTTATTTTTATGATAGTCGGTGTGATCGTCGAAAAAGCGAATGTTGAACCCGGTGGCCTAGTACTATGGTTTCTAGATTGATCAATCGAATAAAAGTTTCACTTTCGCGGATCGGACTTCTCATAAAAAGGATAATTTTAAAGGGAAAGGGTTCATATTTAAGCATTATTTCAAAAGGTTTCATGTTTGCATGAAAAATCTATTTTTGTAAGAGTACTTTTTATGCATGTGATTGTATATCTACGTATTTGCTATATTAGGTTTGAGCACGCTGAGTCATTAGACTCACTAGGTTTGAATCGTTGCAGGTAATGATGAGGTTAAGTCATGAGGTGCGGACTATCGAGTCATCCGGGAGGCGCAGTGCATACCAGATGACCTAGAAATTCCGCATATGTTAAAGTATTTTGATGATTTTATGGATTATCGCTTTTATTTATAGAGTGTTAGGATGTTAGAATTTATTGAGTTAAATTTTAGACTTTTAATGCTTATTTTACTTATTTCACATGAATGATTATGGATGGTATATATTTTTGTTTATTTGACAATTTATGCTAGTTTATTTATGATGAAATAATTATGCATGGCTTTACAAAAAAAAAAAAAAAAACTAGCGTAAAATAAAAGGAATTAGAAGTTAGGGTCATTTCAATAAAAATTGAAATTTCAAGCTAACTGAACTAGTTTCATCATGGAATAAGTCTTCAGTTATGTTAATTGAAATGTAAGAGATGCATAAACATGTTGGAGACAAAATCGGTCTCGATTTCAGCAACAAAGAAAGCATTTCTGAAACCAGTAAACAACCAAAACCGAATGCATGCAAAGGGAATATATTCACTTTGTGAAATCCTGTATGATACATGAACCTCAAGAACCTATTCATCAAGCTAAAAAGCCTATTGAAAAATTTGGTATTAGTTACTTACCTGAGAGATCTAGTGCTAAACCTAACTGTGAGTCCTTTCAAACCAGTTCAGCCAAGCACGACCTGATGAAAGGTAAAACTAAAAATTATTTTAATTTCAAACCTATTCAGAAACGATATAGGCTGGTTAATGAAGTTAGAAAAGGTAAACAACATGTGGTATCCACTGCACACAAAACACATGACACATATATTGAAACGTCTACTAATTTAAAATGCGGAATTTTTTTTTTAAAATCTCACATTTTCGTAAGTATCATTTAAATATTTTGCATTCATGCAACCATATTGAAAAATATATCATTTACAAATAAGCAGTAAATATTTAACAATTTAAAATAGTGCAGTTTAAAATGGCCAAACTCGACCAGCAGAATATGCATAAACATAACGAGTAGAAATCCTAAAACCATCGTCGTAAAAAACCAATGTGTAAAAATTCTTCTGTTCTCTCAAAACTCATAAAAACATAATGTGTGGAAGAACTGTGGTCTTTAGGTCGTGGGCGCACGTCCAGTCCCGCCTACTCAAAGTTCGGCACCTCCAGTCCCCTCATAATCATGCTCACCTGCATCACACACGCCTAGTGAGTCTAAAGACTCAACACACCTGTACCAGAATAACAAGTACATATACATTGAACACAGCAGTGAAAATTTATTGTAATCAACATACCTTTCATGAACTTTAAAAGCGTAATGTAAACGTGTCATATGAAATCATTACATGTCAAAACAGCTCATCATATCATCATATGCTTATACATAATTTCTTTTATTGAATTCAGTTCATTAGTTGTGACTTTCGTATCATCATTCATCATTATACGATGGATCCATCTACATAAAACCATGATACCTTAAGCATTAGTTGTGGCTGTCGGACATCATTAGTTGTGGCTGTCGGACATCAGTGACAGTATTACCCATCCACTGTGCCTAGGCCTCATAATCAGCATTTACATATACATCTTAAGCATTTACATATACATCGTTAATCCCAACTAATTCCCCTCATCCGAAACATCATCATTTTCATCACTTATCAAAATCATGCACATGCGTAAATTTTTCTTAAAATCAAGCATGCAACGTATTTTTCATAATTTCATAAAAATCATAATCATGATGCATAAACATTTAAAAGCATGATAAATTATGCTTAGGGTGCTGCCAGGACTAAAATCTCACCCCGGATGCAAAATGACCATTTTGCCCCTGAAAACCCAAAATGACCGTTTTATCCGTGGACCTCTAAATTTCGACTCGAAGCTTACCAAACTCCTTAAAACATCCCAAAACATAATTAAATGTATTTCTTAGACGTAAAATAGAGCCGGTTTTAAAATTTATTCGATTCGTTTTAAAACTTAGATCGTGGTTCCGGTTTTAACCCGAAGCGACCCGAATCCGAACCAAATTATTCCAAACTTAAACCATGGCTAAAATTCCTATTACCATCCTCTAAACCTCACGTTCCAACCCCATAAGACCCACAAAAACAAGGCCACAAGTTGCTGGAATTTCCAGCAAGTGTCAAGTTCGAATCCTAATGCCACCAAGCCGCGGTTTTATCGACTCTAGTTAAAAGCCAACGTGTCCAGCACCTATCTAGCTATCCTTAAATCACGGCCGAGCTCAAAGGACCCTACTCGAACCATCTTAGCTGACCCTACTGCCCGAACAATTAATCACATGCGATACCTCCGAAGCCCTTCAACAAACCAACCGAATCATCACCAACCTATCCCTTCGATCACCTATTGAACCAAGACCAGCAGCTCACAGCTTCTTGGCCAAGATCGAATCATGCATAGTTGCACCACCCATAGCCTTCTCACTAGCCAACCCGAGCCCCTCCTTGACAACAACTCACGGCCTACAACATAACTCACCAAGTCTCGACTCCACCCTGATTTTCCCTTAATCAAGGACGTTTTACAGCCGCTTATGACCCTTAAACGGCAGTCCCTAGCATCTTTGCAATAAAAACGTGAGAGGTGAGGATGTTTTATGCATATATCATACCAACCAGAACCATAATCTGAAAAATCATGCATGGACTGAACATTAAGCACATGATGCACACAAAAACGCATTTATATGACGTGAATGATGCTAAAATGAAAGTACATGGCGTGGCTTAGCGATTATACGCTTGAAACCTTGAAGATGCGCACGTAGGATGAACACTAGAGGAGCGGGGAAGGGTTTTCTTGCAAGAAAGGGGAGCGGCCAAAGGTTGTTGTTCTTGCTGCTGAAAGTGGCATGGAAATGCTACTAATGAGGGAGGGGGCCGCTGCTAGTGGAGGAATTGGGTATAGGGTTAGCTTAGTGGGTTTTTAAAATAGTTAATTATGCACTAATTGGCCAAAAATAAAGATTAAGGGATGCAAAAAGGTGTTGGGCCTATTAAGCACTAAATCAAACCCAACAAGCCCAAAAATTTTCCCAAAAATATTTCGTTTAGATACGTTTAAGAAAATATTTTCCGTACCCTCAAAAAGTCCTCCGACTCGCTAAAATTCGCGTACCAGTTTAAAATATAGCTCGACGAGTAAAAATACCTAACCAAGGCTCTTTATCAAAAATAATAATTAAAACACCCCATATTGAATCATTAAAATTGATTAATCAATAAATATATTTTTCCTGATTATCCTCGGTCTCTGTTACTCTTTCGAGCACGAAATGCAACTTAAAAGCCATTATGCATGAACTTTAATAAACCAATAATTAAAACACATATTTATTCAATAAACATGCATTTAATGCATTAAAACATTTTATTAAAATAAAAAAATTTAATAACTTGCATGCATATAGTTTACGTGGACCTTCAAATTTTCGAGACGTTACATAGATACACTCAAAACCTATTTGGAATACAACCAATGGAAGGCTTGTAAAGTTGATCCATGTTTGGGTTTCAAAAGAACTAATCCATATGGACCCAAATAGGTATGGTTACCAAATTTTTTTACTCATTTGTGATTGCAGGACACCAAAACTGAACCAACTAAGAAGTCAGTCTAGTACTTGGATAGTGGATGTTCAAGAAAAATGACTGGAGAAGCTGAAATGCTGAATGAACTATCTCAGTTTACTGGACCTAAGATCACATTTTGATATGCCTCTCAAGGTAGAACCAAAGGTAAGGGTAAGCTTATACATGGTAATATCATATTTGAAAATGTATCAATTGTTGAAAATCTTAAATACAACTTAATCGGCATAAGTCAGTTATGTGATAACGATTATTCAGTTGAGTTCAGTAAGCACAGTTGTACTGTCAAAAATAGTTTTGAATGTCATAATGATAGGTGATAGATGTGATAACACATACAAAGTCGGTTGGACTACTCAACCGAATGAACCAGTATTCTTCCTAGCACCAACTCATCAAGGAACTAGCTGTGGTATAAAAGGTTAAACCACTTAAATTTCAAAACTATTGCAATTCTGAGCAAAAATGATGTGGTAAAAGGTCTGTGCAAAATTTATTTTTCTAAAGACAAAATTTTTCCAGCTTGTCAGTTTGGAAAGCAAGTCATATCATCTTTCAAAAACAAAGGATGTAACTCATCAACCCGAAACTGAGAGCTACTGCATTCGGACTAATTCGGTCCTATTCTAGTCACAAGTTTAGGGGGAATGAAATACACCCTAGTTATTGTTGATAATTTCTCAAGATTTACTTGAGTCATTTTTTTAAAATAAAAAGACCAAACTGCTACTCAACTGATCAAAATTTTCCAATGAATTTTGAATGAAAAATAAAAAAGAATTGATAAAATTAGGTCAGATAGAGGAATTGAATTTGTTAATCAAACTTTGTAAGTTTTCTTAGAAAATCATGGAATCAGACATGAATTCTCAGCAGCAAGAACACCTTAGTAAAATGGAGTTGTTGAGAAAAGGAGTATGACCCTTAAAGATGCATCTAAAATAATTATTGCTGATTCTGGAATTTCTCAAAGATTTTGGGTAGTAGCAGTGAATACAACATGCTAACAGATCAATGATTAACAAGAAACAGGAAGACATCTTATGAGATCTGGCATGGAAAGCAACCCGTGTTATCCTATGTTAAAACTTTGGTTGCAAATTCTTTATTCACAATAATGGTAAAAATCATCTGACTACTTTTGACACTAAGTAAGATGAGAGAATATTTCTTGGTTATTCATCTATTAGCAAAACCAATTATGAAACGTCTACTATATTTTAATTTTAAAATCCTACTAATTTTTTTAAAAAAACATAACATTTGAACTTCACATTTAAATAAATCAAAATTTTCATAACCAAAAGCTTAATTTAACATTAAAAATCTCAAGTGCATAAAATCTATAAATCTTCAATTAACAAAAATCCAACTTCGACCTTTTAACATGATCCAAACTAACTCCAAAATAAAGCATAAATATCTCTAATAAATCATTAACAAAATCTTTAAAACTTTGACTATCAAGCTAATGTGGATTTAAGTGTCGCTCGGGAGTGTACTGTCGGATCCGATCCACTCAAGCTTCAGCACCTCCCTCAAAATCATCATAACCTGCAACCATCCAAACCTAGTGAGTCTAATGACCCAACATCTTCTAACCATACATAACAAATAATACATATATAGGAACATGCATTAAAATCATATTTTTATAAAAATAGACTTGTAACAATAAATAAATCATAAATCGTCAAGTCTTAAAGTTGTCAATCATTTATCATTTTGGGTGAAGTTTGATACTTGAAAGTGACTAGCCTTTATTCTCTGGTTGGCTGGTTAGTCTTAGCTCACCATTGCGCATGAGGACGGGCACTAGGCATCGATGTAAAATGGAAATACGATCGTTGAGCTCCCTTTGGATCCTTCTCCCGTAAACGGGCTCCCTCTGGGGCCTTCTCCCTCACAATATTCTCAAAAATTATATATCATATCTTTTTTGTCACAGTCAATTCACATTATTCAAAATATTTTTCCTTTTCTTTTTAATCATAAAATATCGTGTCCTTTCCACATTCCAAAAATGACATTTTAACAGTAATAATTGCACAGTTTTATCATAAATAATAAAATTTCATATTTTCATCATAAATGTTTTAAAATATCATATAGCATTCGTTATGATTCTTCGGGATATTGCTAGATCTTTCGTACTACCCGAGAAGCAAAACACAAAAAGGCATTTAATAACTTAATTAATGGGCTTAATCAATCCTAATTTTTAGATAATTAATTAAGCCCATTAAGATTAATAAATTCATTAGGCCTCGAATTAAAATATTTTAAAATACCAATTTTCAAAAAATCTCTTATAAAATACATAATTTCCTTGCTCCAACTATTTAATTAAATTTGACTTTAAAAATGTCATAATTCTTAAATTATTTAAATTAAATATTTTCTCAACAAAAAATAAAAATTTAGCTTTTAAATCTATAATAACTTAATCGTCTCCGGTCCTCCGTTCTCGGTCAACTACCGATATTCGTCTGAAAATCTTTAAATTATGAAACCAAGCAAAATTAAACAATTAATCATTTAACCGCTCAACATATATCATTCACACATTTAAAATCATTTAATTAAAATATTTTAGCAATTTAATAATTTTCATGCATGTTGTCTATGTGGACTGATTTTCGGGCGTTACAAATCCTCCTCCCCGCCCCGTCCCCTCTAAATAAAATTTTGTCCTCGAAATATGCATTTTTTTGATTACGGAGAAGCTTAGGCTCCCTCATTCGCTTCATGCTTAATCCGCTTGGCTTAAATCTTGCACTCTATCACGCTTTCGTTGCGTATTCTAGTATATCATCTTCCATTTTTTATACATTTATACCAAATTTTTGATCTCAACGAAATCATAAATTTAACTAACTCTATTATAAATCATAAACTACCTTAATTTATTTTAACTTCCTAAAGATTAATTTAATTGATTGAATTTACCTTAGATAATCCTGATTTCATAATTTAATTTTCCAAAATATATTCCTATTGCCAAACCTAGTTTCGATCTATAGTCATCATATAGTATCCATGATTATAAAACATCTTATTGACTGATACGTACTAAAACCTCATTCATGTATATGCCAAACATATTTTCTTTAACACTCATCAATATGTATTTGTTTTCTTAAATCCCAAGCATTCCAAGTATTTAAACGATTCCAGTCTATTGAGTTGCCATTTCACCTTATGTTTTAATTCTAAATCTCGATAACAACGAACATTTACGTGCAACCTCGGACCTCAAGATTATGTCGCACGACCTTATACTCACAAAAATCTTAACAATCTAGGGAAGAAAACATTTATTCACATTCCAATATAATTTACTCTTAGTATTGTATAAATGAAAAACTTATTATTCTACTCCTTCCTCGATGTTTATCTATGTTTTGCGACTTATTTTACATAAGGTAATTATCTATTTGTTATCCAAAAAATAATTATAGTAATTTCTTTATCCTGAAAATGTCATTCCTTATTTTCTTGTAATCAAGATAATTCAAGGTCCTACATATCTCAATTTAAGTGTGGCATTCTTAAAATCCAAACTTAATATTCACAAGGTTAATCATTGACCCAAAAATAATTTTTATATTGGAACTCGAAAATTGATCCATGGAGCTTCAGTTCCATATATTCTCATAAATCTCATAGTCCACCGAACCTAGCATCCATAAAATCATAAATTAGTTATCTAATAAAACTTACTTCATAATGCCAATATTTCCAATTGGTCCCAAAATAAATGTCCCCTAGTAATAACTCTACTTTTAATCAACAATTAGAACTTAAATTCAAAATTTTATAATCCCCAATAATAAATATTTTATAACCCTATAAGTTATTTCTTAACAATTCTACAAATTTTTTCATCCTTACGAGGTTTAGCAACAAATTCAAAAATACAGATTTCTGGACCGTAGAATCGTAGCAATCACAATTTCGGCCCAAAAATAAATTCTTTCTCTTAACTTACTTCCCCAACTTTCGCAATTACCTCGTATAGTTCCCAAATAATATTTTTCTCAAATCTTGTAAACCTGAAGCTTATGAGAATTATACGAACTCCGATATTCTTAGTTTGAATTCCTCGGGCGAGGATGGGGATTTTCGAAGCAAATCACGTAAGCAATGAAATCCAAATTTTTAAATCCAAAACTTCTAATTAAAGAAACTCAACAATATACGTAAATTTTCAGCTCAAAAGCTCGGAAAGTAGCTCAAAAAGAATCCGAGGCAATGCAAAACCATAATAATTGAGGGGATATCGCTCGGAAGAGGAAACCCTTAGCTCACAAGCTAAAACCTTAGCTCAAGGAAGCTCATTGATTTTCGGGAACAAACCCTTAGCTTACAAGCTAAAACCCTTGCTCAAGGAAGCTCATTGATTTTCGGGAAGAAACCCTTAGCTCATAAGCTAAAACCCTCAGCTCAAGGAAGCTCATTGATTGTCGGAGAGGAAACCCCTAGCTCATGAGCTTAAACCCTCAGCTCAAGGAAGCTCATTGATTGTCGGAGAGGAAACCCCTAGCTCATGAGCTTAAACCCTCAGCTCAAGGAAGCTCATTGTAATGCCCGAGAATTTAATTCTAGTAATATGTAATTATTGATTTATAATTAATATGATTATGAGAGGATTAATCGGGACACAAAATAAAATTACATATGAAAAGATATAAGTGCAAGTACAGTAGCATTCATGCACATGCGCGA
Organism: Primulina eburnea; assembly: GCF_022965805.1. Taxonomy (NCBI): domain Eukaryota; kingdom Viridiplantae; phylum Streptophyta; class Magnoliopsida; order Lamiales; family Gesneriaceae; genus Primulina; species Primulina eburnea. Next base: position 31,076,936 of record NC_133104.1, read on the forward strand.
CCGGATGCGCGCACATGCGCGGAGTGGACAGAAGACTTCGTGCATATGCGCGAGGAGGCCAGTAGCAAGATTGCCGAGACAGAATGTTGGGCGCACATGCGCGACTTGGGTGCGCGCACATGCGCGAGATGTCCAGAGGACCTCGCGCATATGCGCAGAGGGTGGACGCGCATATGCGCGAGGCGATGTGCAAGCACGCGCCGAGACAGTGGTCTCGCGCATATGCGCGAAAATAGTGTGCGCATATGCGCGAGAAGCTTTGGATGAAATTTGAGGGAGACACGTATCAATTACATGCAATATATATATAGGTTGAACAATTCGTTTCCTTTAGAGCTTTACGCCAGAAATCGAGAAAAGGTTTCGAGAAAAGAGTGAAAAATCCTTACGCCTTTTGTGAAAAATCCGTCCGTCTGATTTTGAATCTGACTTCAGTACTGTGTTCCTATCAACGCAGGCTACAACTGGACGTAAGTTTTGTTAAGTTTTGACATGTCTTGAAATTATGATATTTTCAGAATTGAATGGAGTTCATATATGATGTTCTTGACATGTTAGACATCATAGAATAGAAGTAAGATTAAGAAACGGACTGATTATGGAATTGTTATGAATTTTTAGGGTATATTTATTTATACTGGACATATTTGAATTGGAACTGGATTATAGATTATATTGGATATTGGTTATGGATTGTAACTGTTATCTGGTGATGTTGTATTGAAGGGGATATTGAGATTGTACCGTTATACCGTTGATTTTGAATTAAATCCAAATTAACCTGATTCAGTATTGAATTGAGAATGGAATATTGATATTAGTATTCCCGGTATGTCCTTTCAGATTTACAAAGACAGTCTTGAGTTCAGAACTGAGATTGCTTCAGACCGTGACTACAAACGAAAGGTATAAGTCAATGTGTATTGGGAGATCGACTTGAGTCGGTTTAGACTTGAGTTTCCCTAAATCACATACTTTACTTTATTACATTGATATTTGCATTAATGTGATTGATGTACTTGTTCTTTTGATTTATAGATAACAGGTATTAGAAGAGTAATCTTATGACAGAAGTGCCTGTTAGTGGTGGGATCGCCACGGGCACATTGCACGATGTCATGAGATAGTGTATTGGCGGTAGTGCCATAGTCTGTCACCGGATAATTGGCTATCGATGTGGATAGAATTGTAGCTCTATTAATGGTGATCGGTACCGTATCTATGTGGATAAAATTATAACTTCTTCTATTACTGATGATCGATGTTATATCGATGTGGATAGAATCGGAGTTTTTTTCTATTACTGGTGATCGATACTATACCAATGTGGATAGAATCAGAGCTTCTTCTATTACTGGTGATCGATACTATATTGACGTGGATAGAACTGGAGTCTTTTATATTACTGTTGGTTGATATGGAATGCCAATGTCTGGAAACCGGGATCCCTAAGCTAGGACTGAGTCTAGTCTGAGTCGTGGAGTCACAAACATTGTCGACAGTTTGATATTGATTATGTTTCAGCTTTTGATATATATTGCTGTTATCTGTCCATGCTTTTATGTTTATCATATGATTGCATGTTTAGTCGATTTATACTGGGATTATATTCTCACCGGAATTATCCGGCTGTTGTCCTATTTGTATGTGTACTTGACAACAGGTGGGACAGGTTCAGGGTCCAGGAGATGAGGAGAGATCGTGATTAGAGTGGAGGCTCCGGACTTAGAATAGAGATAGGGTTTGGACACTTGACATTAGATGTTAAACCTTAGCTGAATAAATGTATGTGGTACAGGACTAGTACTTTTATATACTGAGATGTATATATGTTTTATGTCACTACGTTCCGCATTATTTTAAAAAAAAATTAGACCCTGTTTATTATAATTGTTTTAATTAGTCCCCATGATGATTAAGAACATGATTAGCGTCCGGGTCCCCACACTCATTGATGCTTGTCCTAAAGAAGAAAAAAATTCAGCTATGAGAGGAGCTAAAAATGTAATATAATCAATGTGTAAGGAGTGATCTTTGAGTATACCAAAGTGACCCTTGGATTTGGATAAACTTTGACCATTTGGAGACTATTTTGACCATCACTTGTGGGCATTTGGAAGGCTAATTTCGGCTGATGTATGGGTAGGGGAAGAGTCATTTTTTCACCTCTAAATTCCCCATCATGTGTTGAGAAATGACACACAAAAAGCTCCCACAAAAATCCCAAATTTCAGCCACTTTCAAGCAAAGAATGAGCTGTTGTGCTAGTCCGTTTCAGGCAGAAACTACGGGATACCCAAGGGGTTATTCTTCTCAATAATTTCATCTAAAACCTACTCAACACAGTACCCACTTCACGACCAAGAGTTGTCCTTTTTCGGCCATGTTTTTGTTCAAGAATCAAGCAAGTTTTGAACCATAGCTTCAAATTTTAAGTAGGTTTTTGTTATGTAATTCTTTGTATTTTAAAATTTGTGTAATAAAATCATGACATACTTGTATGTGTGTCTGATCATTTTTGAAAATTTTGGAAAGATAATTTAAAATCTCGATCGTTATACGTTTTGTGTCTTTTGTCTTTGATTATCTTTGATTCTGCTGAGCCCTTTCGAAATTCTGATACGAACTGTTTGATAAATTTGATTCTTGGTAATACATTGTTATGATTTGATTGGATATGGAACAAAAATTGTAAGTTCTATCTGGCCCCCACCAGTGGGTATAAAACTGTGTTCTATCTGGCCCCCATCAGTGGGTATATAATTATGTTCTGGCCTCACCCCTTAGAGGACTAACGTATGGGGGACAATTTGACCATGGATGACGAGATGAATAACAATGTTTCGTTTGTTCTGATAAGTTCTATTATGAATTGTTATGATAAGTTCTGTTTCACCCTTCGAGTCTGATTCAGTTGATGTTTGATACGATAAGTTTTTAAAGTCTGTTAAAAGATGTTTTCAAATTATCTTTATATGTATTTGTGGTAGTCGATCGGCCACCACTAGCTGATTGTTTCCCAAAGCACTCACCCCTTACATCTCTCCCCAGATAAGAATGAAGAACAATTGAACGAGGAGGAAAAGGCGACGTTCTGGGGCTGGTGATCACAAAAAAGATCTAGACTCAAGACTTTGTATTTATTTCACTTCCGTAATTCTGATTGAATTTCCATTTTGTTGTCATTGTAAAGACAATATTTATTTATGAAAAAGATTGGTGTTTGGCTATTTTCTAAGAGGCTTGATTGTTTTCATGTAAATTGATAAACAATTTCGGATGTCACCGACGCTTCTGTCTCGGGGCATGACATTTTAGTGGTCATAGCCAAGTTCATAATCCCGTTGGAATTTTGATAGACAAAATTTGGCGAAGTCAAATTTTAGCAAAAGATTATGCCTTCTTATCCAAATCATTCTGATACATCACACTCATCTCTTTTTGTTGAAATCTTCAAATTTAAGCTGTCACAATAATTGGATGCCTTATACTTTTGCATAGATTCTCCAAACTCAATCTTGTCAACTGCTTTCAATCTGTGCGAAATTACCCCTTCTTTCCACTTTTTGAAAATCCCATTATTTTCGATCCAAATACCTTGCTTATCTGATAATGTAATTTTGATCCCTTTTTCATTCGATATGTATTGGAAATGGCCATCCCTCGTACTCGTGCTCAAGCCGCCCTTTGCATGCGTCAACTTAGCATTGAAAACCAAACAAGAGAGATTGCAAACCTAACGGCTCAACTCGCTAGAGGAAAACAAGAGAAACAATAACTCATGGAGATTAAGAACCTGCTTCAAACTGATATACATCGTCTCACCCATCACCTTGATCGAGCAGAGAGCCATCTCGCCCTAACACTAAGTAACCCATCTCACATTGTACGACTAGTTTCCCCTAATCAAAAGTTGATAGTAAATATTGAAACTGAGAAGAATCTTGCTAACCGCTCTCGTCATCAACATGAAAACCTTGCTAGCAAACAAGAACGTTACATCGCCAAGTTTCATGGCGCTATGGATAAATTGCAAGAATAAAATAACTATATGCACCTTGTCGTGGAAAACGTGGAAGAAGAAGAAGCACCTATGGATGTATGGAAAAAGAACAGTGGTGATGGAGAGATGATAAGGTAGGCTAGGCTGATATTATTGTTATATGATACGGCTAAACTGGTATTATGGTTATATGATAAGAAAAGAAATAAGTGTAACATTTATTTGGGAATGTACAAAGATAAATCATTCCTTTCTACTTCTCATACTTAGAAATCCATGAAGTATGGCTAAGAAGTCTAACTAGCGACAATGAGAGAAGAAAAAGAAGGAAATGACCTCAAGATATAAAATATTCCTGTGGCACGAGAGCTCTGGAAGCATTACGTTGAATTATCTTAGATCTTGAAGTAGAATTCAAAAGTAGCTTGATAGCTCGTGCTACACTAAAATCTAAGGAATCCTAGCGAATGGCTTCAGTTGAACTCAAAGAGCTAAAAGATCGATTCCAAAATTTGTTAGACCAAAACAAATCAGACCAAATGTCTCTCCTTGGGGAGCTTCAATCTTATTGGTACAGAAGAATGGTGAAGGTACAAGATAGTGTGTTGATTTACAAAGAACTCAATAAGATCAAGAACAAATGTCATCTTTCAAGAATATATGACTTTTACAATCACTTAAAAGGATCCAAGATCTTTTCAAAGCTCTATATAAGGTCAAACTACCACAATTGAAGGCCAAGGCAGAGAATATTCCTAAAATAACCTTAAAAATAAAGGGGTATGGACACTATGAGTTCATAATAATTTCTTTTGTTATGACCAATGCTTCAACAACATCCATAGAACTCATGAACATAGTGTTCAAGAAATTCCTCGACAAGTTTGTGGTAGTATTTATTGATGACATTCTTGAATATTTAAACAGTGAGGAAGACCGCAAGGAAGATCTTCGTCTTACTCTGCAGATGTTCAGAGAAAAATAACTATATACTAAATTTAAGAAATATTAATTTTGACTAAAAAGAGACACATTCCTGGGTCATATAATCTCTTAAATAGGCATATCAATGAGTCACAAGAAGGTGGAGACTTTGACCATTTGGAGTGACCCAGGAATCAACATGTAAGGAGTGATCTTTGAGTAGACCAAATTGACCCTTGGATTTGTATCAACTTTGACCATTTGGAGACTATTTCGACCATCACTTGTGGGCATTTGGAAGGCTAATTTCGGCTGATGTATGGGTAGGGGAAGAGTCATTTTTTCACCTATAAATACCCCATCATGTGTTGAGAAATGACACACAAAAAGCTCCCACAAAATCCCAAATTTGGCCATTCTCAAGCAAGGAATGAGCTGCTGTGCTATTCCGTTTTAGGCAGAAACTAAGGGATACCCAATGGGTTATTCTTCTCAATAATTTCATGCAAAACCTACACAACACAGTACCCAATTCACTCACAAGAGTTGTCCTTATTCGGCCATGTTTTCGTTGAAGAATCAAGCAAGTTTCGAACCATTGCTTCAAATTGTAAGTGGGTTTTTGTTATGTAATTATTTGTATAATAAATTTCTGTAGGAATATCATGACATACTTGTATGTCTGTCTAATCATTTTCAAAAATTGTGGAAATATATTTTAAAATCTCAATCGATATATGTTTTGTGTCTTCTATATCTTCGATGATCTTTGATTCTGCTGAGTCCTTTCGAAATTCTGATACGAACTGTTTGATAAATATGATTCTTGGTAATACACTGTTATGATTTGAGTTGGATATGGAACGACGATTGTAAGTTCTGTCTGGCCCCCATCAATGGGTATCAGACTGTGTTCTAGCCCACATCAATGAGTATAAAACTGTGTTCTAGCCCCCATCAGTGGGTATAAAAATGTGTTCTGTCTCGCCCCCATCAATGGATATATAATTGTGTTCTGGCCTCACCCTTAGAGGACTAACATATGGTGGACAATTTGACTATGGATGACGAGATGAATAATAGTGTTCCGTTTGTTCTGTTTTGAATTGTTCTGATAAGTTCTGTTTCACCCTTCGAGTCTCATTCGGTCAATGTTTGATATAATAAGTTTTGAAAGTCTGTTAAAAGATGTTTTAAAAATATTTTTATATGTATTTGTGATAATTTATCGGCCACCACTAGCTGAGTGTTTCTCAAAGCACTCACCCCTTACATCTCTCCCTAGATAAGAATGAACAATTGAACGAGGAGAAACAGGCGACGTTCTGGGGCTGGTGATTGCACCAAAAGATCTAGACTCAAGACTTTGTATTTATTTCGCTTCCGCAATTCTGATTTAATTTTCATTTCGTTGTCATTGTAAAGAAAATATTTATTTATGAAAAAGACCGGTGTTTGGCTATTTGCTACAAGGCTTAATTGTTTTCATGTAAATTAATAAACAATGCCGGATGTCACCGACGCTTCGGTCTCGAGGCGTGACACCTTGACTCCTTCATAACATTACTTCCATAGTTTTTCCTAATATCCGAATATATACGAATTTCGTTTGCTGATTTTATCCCTCCGTCATTTTTCCCCTCAATTATTTTACTTAAATTCTAGAATCTACATTACAAAACCCCAAACTTTCCGATATTATAGCAATCGTTGAACCCAAAAGTATTTGTTTCTTACGATAAAAACAAAAATAATAATATTGTCGATTAAATCTTATTTCCAATTTTCATATCCTTTGTTCTTCACGTCATAAACTTATAACACCTATAATAGAATCGTAATTATCTATAATTCACTATGATACCCAAAAATTATTAATTCGACGAATCTTACTTTCTCATCAAAATTGCTAATACTCATATTTCTCTTTCCTCCTAGAACATCATCATTCTTACATATTTGTCTAATTTCTTCAATCGTAATTCCTTATGTAACCCTTAATTTTTAATTTACTTACCGACTACATTCAAACAGACCTTTTTATTTTTCAGTAAATTGCAACTTAAATCCAAAGTTCTTGAGTTATTCGATTAAGCTTAACTTATCGCAATCCTAGCGGGGTCCTGATTTTAACCCGAAACTTAACCGAATTTTCCCAAACTCAAACCATGCCTAAAACTCATTCTACCAGCCACTAAACCACATTTTCCAGTCCACTAAAACCCACGAAGACGAGGCCATAAGCTGCTGGAATTTTCAGCAATGTCCTATTCAAAAACACTAGGTGCACTACCCTCCATAATTTTGCCCCTAACCCAAGACCGAATGGACCAGCTTCTAACCAACCTTTCCTAGACCACCTTAGGACCCTACATGATCTACTGACCCCAGCGTCATAGCCCCACGCAAGCCGTGAAGCTCACCCACCCGAGCACCCCCAAAGATGCCCAAAGGCCGAACCTAACTACTCCCAATTCCACCTAGCCCGAGGCCACCATGAAGGACCTCCCCTAGGCCTCGGTTTGGACCTCGCTGGACCGTACCCTGACCTGGTTGGGTTGCCCCTTGGCCAAGCCGCTCAACTCTTAACCCTACCCAACTCAAAACCCTAACCACAAACCACAAACCATCGGCCCTTCCTACTACCATGGACAAAATCGTGACTTCAGCAGATAAAAACCTTAACAACCACATGTTCATCCCATATGGGCCTTGGTTTGGCACCCCCCCTTACACATGGTACAAAAAAAAACGTGAGAATCATGCAAAGGAACCAAATTTCATGTCAAACTTTTCCCAAAAATGTAAGCATGGTTTAGATCATAAAATTATCATACAAATATATTAAATTCGGCATACTTGTAAGGCCCGAGATTTCGATTATTGTAATCTGATATGATTTGTCGATAATTGAGATGTAATTATAGACGGAACAGATCGGACTGGTAAATACGGTAGAAAACACAAAATATGTGCGAGGACATAACACCTCGCGCATATGCGCGACAAGGAGCCGCGCATATGCGCGACAGTGGCAGAATACCTCGTGCATATGCACGAGAAGTGTGCGCACATATGCGCGAGCTGTGCGGAAGCTTAATGCCATGTCCAGAGAACCTCGCGCATATGCGCAGAGGTGAAGCGCGCATATGCGCGAGATGTCGTGATGTTACGCGCCAAGACATAGTGTCTCGCGCATATGCGTGCTGCTTGAAGAATCATGCAACGTTTCTATACATGCATGGAATATATATATATATATATATATATATATATATATATATATATATATATATATATATATATATATATATATATATATATGTATCCTACAATTCCTTCAGAAGGGAGAACGAAAAGGGGAAACCGAAGGAAACTCTAGAGAATTCTAAAGCATTAGAAATTAGATTGTATAAGATCCGTCCATTCGATTTTGAATCCGACTTCGGTATCGTATTCCTATCGACACTGGCTACAACTGGACGTAAGTTTCATTACGTTTTGATATGATTTGAAATTATGGTACTGCCACAATCAGATATGATGCATATATGTTGTTCTTGCGATATCAGATATTGAATGATCGAAACCGGATCGAAGAACAGACTGTTTATGTAATTGTTATGAATTTTCAGAGTTGATTTGATTGTGATTAGACCGAGTTGATATCAGACTTGTGTTGTTATCGATTTTGAGGTGTTGGGATTAATATTTGATTGATATTGTATTGCTGGATATATTGATATTATTCAAATTTGGATCAGATGAGTTGTTGATTTTTATATACTAATATTGTATTGCCGGTATTGCGAGATTATACAGATTTGAGATTATGACCTGTTATTGTTACGTGTTATTATATATGTGATTTTGAAATTGACGGGGTTATTGAGATTGTATTGTTATGCCGTCTAAACATAAATAGATTGATATTAATCAGATTCGTTATTGATTGAGACTGCATCGTTGTATCTTGATATCAATCAGATTATGTCTTGATTTGCGTATTGATCAGAACAGGTCTTGAATTGAGTTGTATATTGATATTGTGCCTATTCGATATTGTCATTTCAGATTTGATATAGACAGAGTTGAATTTGAGATTTCGACTTCGTCAGATCGAGAAGACAAAGGTATAAGTCAATGTGGTACCGGGAGAACGACTCGAGTATGATATACTTGAGTTTCCCTAAATCACATACTTATTGTTATTGTGTGCATTGATTTGAATTGATATACTTGTTTTATTGATTTATAGAAAGCATGCCTTAGACGAGTATTAGACGAGTGATCTTGTGACATAGGTGCCTGATAGTGATGGAATCGTCACTGACACATTGCACAGTGTCACAGGATAGTGATTTGGCGAAAGTGCCAAAGTCTGTGACGGATAGGTCAAGACACCAGATGTTTGGTTATATCGATTGAATAGAATTGGAATTTCTTCTATTACTGAAATTCGATATAGGAATACCAACGTCTGGAAACCGGGATTCCTAGACTAGGAATGAGTCTAGTTTGAGATATAGAGTAATGAATTGATTAACAAATTTATATTTAATTATGTTTTCAGATTTTGATACATATTACTGATATTTGTTTCATGCTTTATATTTATTATATGATTGCATGTTCATTGATTTATACTGGGATGTAATTTTCACCGGAGTTATCCGGCTGTTGTCGTGTTTGTATGTGTGCATGGCAACAGGTTGGACAGCACCGGGGTCGAGGAGATGATGAGAGATCGTGATTAGAGTGGAGACTACAGACTTTGACGTTGTTGTAGATAGGATTCAGTACTTGACATTAAGTTGTGGAACCTTAGTTAAGTTTGATGTTTGTTGTACAAGACTTGTGCTTTTATACTGATATGTGTATTAGATTGAATACCATTATGTTCCGTAATTTTTTTAAAAAAATAAAAAATTTAGACCCTGTTTATTATAATTGATTAAATTGTCCCAATGATGATTAAGAACATGATTACCGTCCGAGTCCCCACAATACTTATGATGTGTATGAAGAGAAAACGAAAATACAAGCGTCCCTTATTGATTTTATGACCAAAAGCTTGAAGGTACGCGCGTGGGACGTCAAACGGGGAGGCATGAATAATTTATCTTGAAGGATTTATCAATGGCCGAAATTTGCTGCACCTTGCTGCTGAAATTTTTGTGAAAATGTGGCTGATGGAGGGGTGGGCGGTTGCTAGGGGAAAAGTAGGTTTAAGGAGTGCTTATGGTAGTTATTAAATAGTAAACAAAAATGCCCTGCTCCGACGGATAAAAATATCCAACAAAGCTCATTTCTTGAAAAATATAATTAAAACACCTCGTATTAATTAATAAAATTGAAATTACTAATAAAAATAATTTTCCTGATATTTCCCCGGTCTCCGTTCCTTGATCGAACGCCAAATGCATCTCGAAACCCTAATTCGTGAACTTTTAAAATAATCGTGAAATGAACCCTATCATGCAATAATTATGCATTAAATGCAAAAAAATAAATAAAAATATAATTTAAATAAAATCCTAGATTTCATGCATTTAGGTTACGTAAATTAAATTTCATGGACCATACACGATCATTCTGCATCAGGACTATGCCTAAACCAAGCTTTGAAGCTTCCGTATAAAGAACATACTCTCCTTGCCCTGATGACATCGATAAAACTGGCACTGAAGTCAAAGGTTGCTTCAGCTTCTCAAAACTCTCTTGATAGTCGGATCCCCAAATAAACTTTGCATTCTTCATCGTCAAGGCGGTCAAGGGTACCTCAATACAAGAGAATCCTTGACGGAACTTCCGGTAGAAGCTAACTAGACCCAAGAAGCTACGGATCTCGGTTACGATCTTTGGTACTGGCCATTCTTTTACTACCTCGACCTTGCTGTGATCGACCTCGACTCCATCTCTAGAAATGATGTGGCCTAATAACGCCACTCTCTCCAGCCAAAACTCGCACTTGCTGAACTTAGCGAATAATTTCCTATTTTGCAGTATTTGTAGTGTCTTTCTTAAGTGCTAACTATGCTCTTCTTCACAGACCTCGACTCCATCTCTAGAAATGATGTGGCCTAATAACGCCACTCTCTCCAGCCAAAACTCGCACTTGCTGAACTTAGCAAATAATTTCCTATTTTGCAGTATTTGTAGTGTCTTTCTTAAGTGCTAACTATGCTCTTCTTTGCTTCTCGAGTAAATCAGAATATCATCTATGAAGACTATGATAAACTGATCTAGATAGGGCTGAAATACACGATTCATGAGATACATGAAGATCATTGGCGCATTGGTCAACCCAAATGGCATCACCATAAACTCGTATTGTCCATATCGAGTCCTAAAAGTCGTCTTATGAACATCGAACTCATTCACCTTCAGATGATGGTATCACAAACGAAGATCTATCTTCAAGAAAATCGAAGCTCCTTGCAGTTGATCAAAGAAGTCCTCGATTCTAGACAAGTGATACTTGTTCTTGATGATGACTTTGTTCAGCTCTCTATAATCTATGCAGAGTCGCATAGTACTATCTTTTTTCTTCACGAATAATACCAGTGTGCCCCATGGATAACAACTTGGGCGAATAAAACCCTTTCCCAACAACTCTTAAATTTGATCCTTCAGCTCTTTCATTTCGGCGGGTGCTAGATGATATGGTGCCTTAGAAATTGGCACTATGCCGACATCAATTCAATAGAAAATTCCACCTCCCGGTTCGGTGGAATGCCAGAAACGTTCTTAGGAAAGACACTAGGAATGTCTCTGACAACCTCAACTTCCTCTAGCTTCTGACTGACAGGAGCATGTGCTGAAGCAACACATGCCAAAAAAGCTTGGCAGCCTCGTCCCATAAGCTTCCTCGCACAGATGCAGGATAATGTGCGGCATTTGCTTGTTCCTTGCTGCCTCGAAGACAGAAGATTATTGCTGGGTGTTCGAATAGATACTGACATATGCCGAAAATATATCGAAGCTCCATTCGCAGATAGCCAATCCATGCCAAGTATGATGTCGAATTCATGCATCGACAGCACGATCAGATCTGCCCGAACCACATCCTTCTGTAGACGAAGCTCCAGATTCTTCACAATACTCGTAGTAACCATTTGATCACCAGAAGGAATGGAAACTATAAAGCCCAATTTCGAATCCTCAGTATAATCTCTAGTCTCTTGACGAATGTCTCAGATATAAATGAACGTGTAGCTCCAAAATCTAGCAATGCATAGGTTGCTACACCTAAAATGAGTATCCTTCATGCGACAAATATATCATCAAATCCAATCGTGTCGAAACTTAAAGGATTTTTATCATTAAATACCCAAAAACTCTCGAAAATTATAACATTTTCCCTTAATAATTCTCGAAAAATACTCAATTTTGCACAAATAATTTTCGACAATAGCATTTCAAACCCTTTCAATTTCAAACTCTTCATATTTGGCCCTTAAATTTTTGAAAATTGCATCTTAGCCCAAATAAATTCCAAATTCCATCAATTCCGGCCCTAAACTCTCGAAAATTATTGTTTTGATCCTTAATTTTCCAGAAATTGTGGACCTCTATTTATCTATAATTTTCAAATAACAGCCCATAAACTTCTTAAAAATTGCAATTTAGTCCCCGAACTTTTGAAATTCCAAATTTCACCTTAGAATTTTTGTTTTTGCATTTTAGCCCCTATACTTCTCGATTTCTCCATTTAAGCCCTAAATTTCTTATTTTTTATTTGATTCTCTCATTTGCATGATTAAGGCTTATACTTCATGCCCAATTTCTATGATTTTTAATGTCATCCCTTAAATCTAACTAAGGTAAAGCATGCAATCTATTTTCTTCTAAGTTGTTCATAATCACCATAAATTCACATAACCAATTTAACATTTTATGCAACAAAAGCAATATAAAAATGTTAAAAAACTAGGTTACCACCGATCCAATTCGTGTTTCGCTTGTATTTCCCCCACATGCACTTGCCAAGGTGTGGGCGATTGTATTCTATGTACATTGGCCTCTATTCAGGTTTTAGTGCTTCAGACTGTGGTGGCTTCTACTGCCCCTGCTTCTTCAATTGTCCTTGGGGCTTTTGCTGCTCTTGAGCTTTGGGAGGTCCCGTAAATTGCCTCTTGACTAGATGAGAGTTCTGCTGGTGATGTTGCCTTTTGCGCTGCATCTCAAAGTCAATATCTTTCAAGGCTTGCTCAGCTTGAAAAGCACAAGCAGTGGTGTTGCGTATTTTCTGCAAGCAAGCGCACAGTTTTCAAGTTTTAATATATGAGAGTAAAGTATCGTTCCCACGAGGAATGTATTAATAAACGTATACCAGTGGTTTTAATTAAAATAGTCAAGATTTTATCTAGAAGAATCAATTAACGGTTTGGTTTGCTTAAAACGAATTAATTGCAACTAAATATTGATCTAATCACCGAATGGAGAAATATCAACGAGAGAAAATATCTATGAAATGTCTGCTTTTCGTTTTGTTTAAAAAGCACTAGAATATTTTTTCTTACGTAAATATATAAATACTTTGAAAATACCTTGTACCATTTTAAAAATAAAAAATCAACTAACATTTCAAAACCAAAGAAAAATATTTTAAATCGTAAAATCGTCAAACGTTTTACCCAACCTAAAAATCAATAAATATGAAAAGTATATCCCATATTAAACCTCTCAAAAATCTCTCAAAAAGCATAAAGAAAGTGTCTTAAAATCTTTAATGTAAATCATAAACTTAAATGCGGAAAGTAGAAGCGCTGGTCCTCGGGTTATGTACACCTTCAGTCCAGTCAGTTCAACCATCAAGACCTCCATCAAACTCACCTGCATCAAACACACTTAGGACTCAACACATCATATCCTTGATAATGAGTAATACGTAATACAGTTCACATACAAAAGTGAAAAATACTTGTATTTAAATTAGCATTTTCATAAACATGTAAATCCATAAACTTTTTCATATTCTCATTAACATATACATATCATCATCAACATATACATATCCATATTCATGTTCGTGTTTTGTTGAATTCAGATCGCTAATTGTGACTTTCTTTTTCGTATACGTGTTGGGCGATGGATCCATCTACATGTAACCACAGTACTGGGCGGCGGGGACACCAGCGACACTCTCACGGTCAACTAGGCCTTGGCCTTAAGTATTAACATATCATCGTTTTAGTCGCAATCCCTTCACGTTCTTCAACATATTATAATCAATTAATAAAAATCATGCATATACGTATCGTTTTTATTTTTGAAACCAAGCATGCAACATTTTTTTTAAATGCTTAATAATTAATCCATAAAAATAAATGAACATTTAAAAATCATGATTTAACATATAAAAATTCATAAACATCCATAATTATTGAAAATAGTCATATTAGCATATTAAATAGCATCTAGGATACTGCCATGACGTTTACTAATTTTTATGTGTAAAAAGACCGTTTTACCTCTAGACGTAAAATTTCACGCTTTTGACTTTTTCTTATTTTCTTTGACTCTAACATAGCCCAAATATTTATTTAAGCCTAAATTAAAATTCCCAAAATTTTATTTAGCTTAAATATTAGGCCTTTAATTAATTCGTAATTAGTCGTTTTGACGGTGTTTTAATCCAGAAAAATCCCAAACTTTAATATAAAATTCCTAAGTTTAAAACTTAGTCTTTTTTATATTATTTTAGCCCTTGTGAACCACGACTCGACCCCCGTGAGCCGTGTTTCGCTTAAATTAGCAATTAAAATCCTAAATTGACCCTTGAAGGTTCCACCCGAGCCATGTCTCGAATTCCTCGAGCCATGTTGAACAAAACCCTGACCGACACCCTTAAGCAATCCTCTGGACCCTAGGAATTCACGGAAACCGCCCCTAGCCCCATAACCGAACCACACAAGCTTTCACATGAAGTGGCCGAGAAACCCATGTGGGCAAGGACTCATGTTCGCACTCCTAGGACTCTAGCCGACCTAGCCACCATTCAACTAGCCTATTGTGCACTCACCTAGGACCCCAAAGAGTCAACCTAGCCCAGACTAAGCCCCTTGGTCAATCCCCATATCCCCTTACAACCCGCGCAACCCTGCGCCACTCCCCTAGCATCTCTCGGGTAGGAGTCCTTGTTGGCAAGGACTCCTCCCAGCCCACTTAACTTGAGTCCTAGTATGGCTAGGACTCCACCCTTGACTCCCTCACGGCCCTAACTAGCCTTGGAACCAAGTCAAGACCAAGCTAAGCCATAGAGACCAAAGCCGAACCCCTCCAACTTACCATGACAGAAACGTATACAGCTTGCATCCCTTGATCATGTGCAATGTTTTGGTGATATTCTAAGGCTCTAAAATCATGTAAAATGTTGTTTGATCATACCCTATATCATGGCATCCCCTTACACAATACAAATACATGATTTTGGTAAGCAAAAACTCAAGTTTAGAACCCATGTGCATGAAATTTAGAAAATAATTATCATGGCCTTTGATTTTTCGTTCAAAAGATGCAATAAATCATAATATGGTGTGATGATGTTTGAAGGAAAGAAGAGGAGTGCCTTTACGTATTTAACACACGATTATACATTGAAGATGGCGAAGAACGGGGCAAGAACCTTGGCTTGAAACTCCCTTGAAATTTTCAACTTATCTCTACCAAATTGTGCTGTGTGTGTGCCGTGAATATGGTGAGTTTGGGAGAGCGAAATTCTGATTTGAGGCGTAGGAAATTGTGAGGGTTTGAGGCGGTTTACATATTATATAATGAAATATTATACTAATAAGGCTTTAGGCCTATTAAGCATAAGTTTAGGCCCATTAGTACTTGATTAGGATTTAATTAAAATATTAAAATAGTTTTGTCAAAATTAAGTTTGTGAATTTAATAGCTGTGTTGCCAAAAATTTCGCATTTTTGTTGAAAATCCCACACCAATAAAATTTACGTCTCGGCGTATAAAATCACCTTAAAACTCCTTATTTTCAAAAATATGTAAAACCATTACCCATATTTTAATTAATTAGAAGCAATAATTTACTGAAATATTTTACGTTTTTCAGCCCTCGGTCTCTGTTCTTCGATCGCAACTTGAATAATCCTTAAAATACAGTTTTATGCATAATGATAATTTAACCATATTTAACATATATTCATGCATGTCACATAATAAATTAAACAATTAAATCAATTAATTACTCATTTTTCATATTTTCTAGATTTGCATGCAGTTGGATTAAGTCGTCTTAATTTTTGACCTTACAATTCCTCCCCTCCTTAAATAAAATTTCGTCCTCGAAATTAGAACTTACCAAATAATTCTGGATAGCGACTCCTCAAGTCTCTCTCAATTTCCCAAGTAGCTTCCTCTAACCGAGTGATTCAACCACTTGACCTTGACTATTGGAATAACTTTGTTTCACAATCTCCTTTCTTGGCTTCCTAAGATTTGGACATGTCTTTCTTCATAAGTCATGTTTGGAATCAATTGTAGAGGCTCTTAATTTAGTACTTGTGATGGGTTCGACATGTACTTCCGCAGCATCGAAATATGGAACACATTGAGAACTCCTGAAATCGTTTGTGGCAATTCCACTCTATAAGATAGTGTACCAATCCTCTCCAAAATCTCAAACGGACCAATAAATCTTGGACTAAGCTTGCCTTTCTTGCCAAAGCGCATAACACCCTTCATAGGTGCTATTTTTACAAATACATGATCGCCCACTGCAAACTCTAAGTCCCTTCGTCTCTTGTCAGCATAACCCTTTTGTCGGCTTTGTGCATTCTTCATTCTCTCACGACTTTTGGCTACAAGCTCGGCAGTCTCTTCAATCACATCCGGACCTATTTCTCTTCTTTCACCAACCTCGTCCCAATGAATAGGAGATCTACATTTCTTTCTATAAAGTTCCTCAAAAGGATTCATCCCGATAGATGATTGGAAACTATTATTATAGATGAACTCCACTAGAGGTAATTTTAAATCCAAACTGCCTTGGAAATCAATAACACATGCTCGCAGTAGATCTTCCAGGATTTGGATAACTCTTTCAGACTGACCATCGGTTTGATGATGAAATGTTGTATTGAATAATAACTCCCCATCGCTGCATGTAGACTCTTCAAAAAGATGACGTGAATCTTGGATCTTTGTCAGAAACAATAGATACAGAAATCCCATGCAGACGAACTATCTTTCGAATATATAACTCGGCATGCTGAGTCATGGAGAATGTCGTCTTAATAGGTAGAAAATACGCTGATTTTGTAATACGATCGACTATCACCCATATGGCATTAAACCCCTTAGTAGTCTTCGTTAATCCCACAGCAAAGTCCATCGTGATATTTTCCCATTTCCACTCGGGAATAGGAAGTGTCTTAAGCTTCCCTGCTGCTCTTTGATGCTCTTCTTTAACTTTCTGACAAGTCAAACACTAGGATACAAATCTCATAATGTCTCTCTTCATGCCTGACCACCAATATAACAACTGCAAATCTTTATACATCTTCGTGCTTCCCGGATGAATGGAATAAGGTGTGTCATGTGCTTCCTTCATAATAAGATCTCTCAAAGAATCATAGCTAGGAACCCATAAACGATCACGATAACAAACTATACCATCCATCTCAGAATACAATCTCTGACCTTGGCTTCATCTCTAGCTCTCTATTTTTGTAGCTGCTCATCAGTAGACTGCCCATCACGAATTCAGTCCCTCAAAGTCGACTGTACTGATAATATGGCAAGATTAGGGGCCTTGGCCCTAGCATATACTGTAAGCTCAAGCCGCAGTATCTTGGACTGCAACAGTTTTTGAACTGATAATTGAGTGATAACTACTACTTTTCTACTCAATGCGTCTGCCACAACATTAGCTTTCCCCGGATGATAGCTAATCTCACAGTCGTAGTCCTTTACTAACTCAAGACATCTACGATGTCTCATATTCAAATCCTTTTGGGTGAAGAAGAATTTCAGACTTTTATGATCGTGAATATTTTTCACTTCTCCACATAAAGGTAGTGTCTCCAAATCTTCAATGCAAAAACTACTGTTGCAAGCTCAAGATCATGAGTAGGGTAGTTTTTCTCGTGAATTTTCAACTTTCTCGACGTATAGGCATAAATCGGTCATTTTGCATCAGAACTGCGCCCAAACTAAGTTTTGTAGTGTCGGTATACAAAACATACTCTCCTTGCCCCAATGGCATAAATAACAGTGGTGCTGAAATCAAGGCTTACTTTAACTTATCAAAACTGTCTTGACACTCGGATCCCCAAATAAACTTTGCATTCTTCTTAGTCAAAGATGTCAGTGGTACTGCAATAGATGAGAATCCCTTGATGAATTTGCGATAATAGCTAGCTAGTCCCAAGAAACTACGAATCTCTGTAACACTCTTGGGTACTGGCCACTCCTTTTTAGCCTCAAATTTACTTGGATCGACTTCCACTCCACTACTAGAAATGATGTGGCCTAAGAATGCCACTCTGTCAAGCAAAAACTCGCACTTGCTAAATTTAGCATAAAGCTTCCTATCTTGAAGAACTTGTAGTGCTGTACTCAAATGTCGACTATGCTCCTCTCTGCTCTTGGAATAGATTAAGATATCATCGATGAAGAATATAACAAACTGATCCAGATACGGCTGAAATACACGACTCATGAGATCCATGAAGATCGCCGGTGCATTGGTCAACCCAAATAGCATGACCATAAACTCATAGTGCTCATATCTCGTACGAAATGATGTCTTGTGAACATCCAAATCTTTAACTTTCAACTGATGGTATCCAGAACGAAGATCAATCTTAGAAAATATCGATGCTCCTTGCAACTGATCAAATAAATCTTCATTTCTTGGCAGTGGATACTTATTCTTGATAGTGACCCTATTAAGCTCTCGATAATCAATGCAGAGTCGCATACTACCATATTTCTTCTTCACAAATAATGCCGGTGCACCCCATGGAGAATAACTAGGGCGAATAAAACCCTTGTCTAGCAAGTCTTGAATTTGAACTTGTAGTTCTTTCATTTTGGTAGGTGCTAGATGATAAGGCGCTTTAGATATAGGAACAGTGCCCGGCATTAGATCAATAGATAATTCTACTTCGCGATTGGGTGGGTACCAGAAACGTATTCGGGAAAGATGCTAGGAAAATCTCTGACAATATCAACATCCCCAAATTTTTGACTGATAGGAGCATGTGCGGTAGTGACACATGCTAGAAAAGCTTGGCATCCATGCTTAATAAGTTTCCTCGCACATAGACAAGAGATAATGTGCGGCATTTGCTTGTTTCTCGCCGCCTCAAAGACGAAATATTGACCACTAGGCGGTCGAATAGACATTGATCGCTAACGAAAATCAATCGAAGCTCCATTTTCGAATAACCAATCCATACCAATTATGATAACAAATTCGGGCATAGGAAGCACAATAAGATATGCCCGAACCACATCTTTGAATAAACGAAGCTCCAGATTTTTGACAATTTTAGACGTGGACATTTGATCACCGGAAGTAATAGAAACTTTGAAACGCAATCCCATATCTTGAGGAATAATATTCAGTCTTTTGATGAAGGTTTCAGATATAAAAGAATGTGTAGCTCCCGAATCTAGAAGTGCATATGTTGCCACACCTTGAAAGATAATCCTCCATGCGGCGAAAACGTCTTTTAGAATCTTTTCGTGTTGATGCTTAAGGATTTACTATCATTAATTTCCCAAAATTACGAGAAGATTATGCGTTGAACATAAGCATTTCTTGAAATTTTGATTTTTAGCCCTTCCATTTTTCGAAGTTTGCATTTTAGTCCCCAAAATTTTGAATTATTACAATTCGGCCCTTATATTTTCGAAAGTTTACATTTTAGTCCCTTAGAATTTCGAAAATTCATTATGGTCCTTAAGAATTTGGAAATTACATTTAGGTCCTTATCTTTCGGTTAATTGCATTTTGGTCCCTTAATTATCGAAAATTACCTTTTAGACCCTTATAATTTCGAAAATTTCGCAATGACTCCTCTAAAGATTTTGAAACCCCAATAAATTCTTAATTAAGATTTTTCTTTTAATTTTGGGCCTAAAACTTTTATTGTAAATATTACATCCTTCATATAAATTTAAGGCACACAATTTCTATACTAATTTCTATGGTTTCTAAAATCATATCTTAAATTCCAATTAAGGTAGAACATACAACCTAATTTTTTCTAGATTAAATCTTGTTCTCAATTCCATCCTAATAACCAATTTAACATTTCATGCAATAATAAGCAATATAAAAATGTCAAATGACTAGGTTACCTGTGATAAGCATAGTGTCTGCCTTCTCCTCAGCTTCCTCGGCATTCATCACATATGCTCTCCCAACAGTAGGTGATTTCTTCTTAGGGCAATCAGCAGCCTTATGCCCTTCTTCCTTGCAGATAAAGAATTTATAAGATCCCCACATGCACTTGCCATAATGAAAATGATTGCACTCCTTGCAAGGTTGCTTATCAGCAGGACTTGGTGCTCCAGGAATATATTGTGGCTTTGGTGGTGTTTTATTCCTGACTTGACCTTGGGGCTTTTGAGACACTTGAGGTCTAGGAGGACCCGTATATGGCTTCTTGTTTGGCTGATTATTATTCTGAAGTTGCTGCCTCTAGCGATGTAACTCAAAATCAATGTCCTTCAAGGATTGCTCAGACTGGAATGCATAAGTAACGGCAGTAACATAATCCAAAGGACGCATCATCATAATATTATTCCGTATGGTGGGTCGTAGACCATCGATGAAGTGTCTAAGATTTTCTTCAGCGTCTCTGGCAATAAGGGGTACAAAGTGACAACCTCTATCAAATTTATTCACAAATTCAGCAACAGTAGCTAGCGTCTCCCTGGCAGAATGTCATAAATTCCATTCTTAATCCCCCTCTGACATCAGCAGTAAAATATTTCTTGTAGAACATCGTTTTGAATTGAGCCCAAGTAAGTGTAGCAAGGTTACCACCATGCTCGGCTCCCTCCCACCATAAAGAAGCATCATCTCTAAGCGGATAAGTGGTACACCTCACACGTTCAGCATCTCCCATATCCAGATAGCGAAAGTGTACCTCAATGAACGAATCCAACCCTCAGCAGCAAAAAGATCGGTAGTGCCAGAAAATTCCTTCGGCCCTAGCCTCCGGAACTAATCATATATATCATGTTGTGGCCTAGGTGCCTGCTGAATCTGTTGTAACTGCTGTTGCAACTGCTGTTGCTGTAACTGTTGCTCTAAGAGACGAGTCATTCCCTCTAGTGCAAGAGTAGTAGCATCCCCTGGAGGTGGTGGTGGGGGTGCATTCCCTGGTAGTTCACACTGTTCTCGGCTTGATTCTCATTAACAGGTGCACGTCTAGGAGGTATTTTATCTAAACGTTTTCCAAATTCTAACGTAACCAACATGCATTTAAATCAAAGTTTTCTAAGCATGTGACATATCCTAATTAAATTTAGCAATTTAAGCATGCACAACATAAGTACTCAAAAAGCTAGTAACATGTTGTGTATAACATATTATTCATGCCATCATGCAGGTAACATCATATTAAATCATATAAAGCATGTAAAACTTAAAATTTGAGGCTTGACGATTGATCTTCCCGGCACTGATGGTGGCACAACAATTTACAGAACCATTGCTCTGATACCAACTAAAACGTCTGCTTTTCGTTGTGCTTAAAAAGTACTAGAATTTTTTTTTCTTAAATAAATATATAAATACCTTGTACCATTTTAAAAATAAACAATCAACTAACATTTCAAAACCAAAGGAAAATATCGTAAAATCGTCAAACGTTTTACCCAACCTAAAAAACAATAAATATGAAAAGTATAGCTCATACTAAACCTCTCAATAATCTCTCAAAAAGCATAAATAAAGAGTCTTAAAATCTTTAATGTAAATCATAAACTTAAATGCGGAAAGGAGAAGTGATGGTCATCGGGTTATGTGCACCTTCAGTCCAGTCAGGTCAACTATCAAGACCTCCATCAAACTCACCTGCATTCAACACACCTAGTGAGTCTAAATACTTGACATATCATATCCTTGATAAAGAGTAATACGTAATACAGTTCACATACAACAGTGAAAAATACTTGTATTTAAATTAGCATTTTCATAAACATGTAAATCCATAAACTTTTTCATATTGTCATTAACATATACATATCATCATCAACATATACATATCCATATTCATGTTCTTGTTTTGTTGAATTCAGATCGTTGATTGTGACTTTCGTGTTCGTATACGTGTTGGGCGATGGATCCATCTACATGTAACCACAGTACTGGGCGGCGGGGACACCAGCGACACTCTCACCGGTCAACTGGGACTTTGTCTTACGTATTAACATATCATCGTCTTAGTCAAAATCCCTTCACATCCTTCAACATATTATCATCACTTAATAAAAATCATTCATATACGTATCGTTTTTATTTTTGAAACCAAGCACGCAACATTTCTTTAAAATGCTCAATAATTAATTCCCAAAAATTCGTGAACATTTAAAAATCATGATTTAACATATAAAAATTCCTAAACATCCATAATCATTGAAAATAATCATATTAGCATATTAAATAGCATTTAGGACACTGACATGACGTTTACTAATTTTTAGGTATAAAAACACCGTTTTACCCTTAGACGTAAAATTTCACGCTTTTGAGTTTTTCTTAATTTCTTTGACTCTAAGATATCCCAAATATTTATTTAAGCCTAAATTAAAATTCTCATAATTTTATTTAGCATAAATACTAGGCATTTTAATTAATTTGTAATTAGTCGTTTTGACGGTGTTGTCATCCCGAAAAATCCCAAACTTTAATATAAAATTCCTAAATTCAAATATTAGTCTTTTTATATTATGTGAGCCCTTGTGAACCACGACTCGACCCCGATGAGCCGTGTTTCGCTTAAATTAGCAATTAAAATCCTAACTTGACCCTTGAAGATTCCACCCGAGCCATGTCTCGAATTCCTCGAGCCATGTTGAACCAAAACCTGACCGACACCCTTACGCACTCCTCTGGACCCTAGGAACTCACGGAAACCGCCCCTAGCCCCATAACGAACCACACAAGCTTTCACATGAAGTGGCCGAGAAACCCACGTGGGCAAGGACTCATGTTCGCACTCCTAGGACTCTAGCTGACCTAGCCACCTTTGAACCAGCTTGTTGTACACTCACCCAGGACCCCAAAGAGTCGACCTAGCCAATCCTAATCCCCATGGTCAAGCCCCATATCCCCCTGCAACCTGCGCAACCCTGCGCAACTCCCCTAGCATCTCTCGGGTAGGAGTCCTTGTTGGCAAGGACTCCTCCCAGCCCACTTAACTCGAGTACTAGCATGGCTAGGTCTCCACCCTTGACTCCTCCACGGCCCTGGAACCAAGCCAAGGCATAGAGACCAAAGCCGAACCCTCCAACTTACAAAGACAGAAACGTATACAGCTTGCATCCCTTGATCATGTGCAGTGTTTTGGTGATATTCTAAGGCTCTAAAATAATGTAAAACGTAGTTTGATCATACCCTATGTCTTGGCAGCCCCTTACACAATACAAATACATGATTTTGTTAAACAAAAACTCAAGTTTAGAACCCATGTGCATCAAATTTCGAAAATAATTATCATGGCCTTTGATTTTTCATTCAAAACATGCAATAAATCATAATATGGTGTGATGGTGTTTGAAGGAAAGAATAGGCGTTCCTTTGCGTATTTAACGCACGATTATCCGTTGATGATGGCGAAGAACGGGGCATGAACCTTGGCTTGAAACTCCCTTGAAATTTTCAACTTATCTCTACCAAATTGTGATGTGTGTGTGCCATGAATATGGTGAGTTTGGGAGAGCAAAATTCTGATTTGAGGCGTAGGAAATTGTGAGGGTTTGAGGTGGTTTACATATTATATAATTAAATATTATACTAACAAGGCTTTAGGCCTATTAAGCATAAGTTTAGGCCCACTAGTACTTGATTATGATTTAATTAAAATATTAAAATAGTTTTGTCAAAATTAAGTTTGTAAATTTAATAGCCAGATTACCAAAAAATTCGCATTTTTATTGAAAAACCATCAACGATAAAATTTACGTCCCGGCGTATAAATCACCTCAAAACTCTTTATTTTCAAAATTATGAAAAACCATCACCCATATTTTAATTAATTAGAAACAATTATTTACTAAAAACATTTTACGTATTTCAGTCATCGGTCTCCGTTCTTCGATCGCAAATTGAATAATCCTTAAAAATACAGTTTTATGCATAATGATAATTAAACCCTATTTAACATATATTCATGTATGTCACATAATAAATTAAGAAATTAAATCAATTAATTACTCATTTTTCATATTTCCTATATTTGCATCCAGTTGGATTACGTCGTCTTAATTTTGGACCTTAAAATCTAGATGAGTGATTTCACTAAGTTTCCACAATAATTATTCCCGGGTGAATTTATATTCATGAATTACAATTCTTTAATGACCAATAACACTTAATTATTTTATTCTCTCTTTCCCAAGTGATGAATAAATTGTATCATTCAAACTTCGATCCAAACATTCTTAATAAGAATCTAAGTTTAATTGTTATATGCAAACGATGATCTTATCTAGGCCTCACTAAAGTTATACGCCTTCCGAATTATATTATCATTCAATTATGTATCTCTAATGATCTATAATCCTAGTCTCTCTTCCGAATTGTAGAATTAATCAGACAACAAACAATTTATGGTAAGTCAACTGAAGTCGGATAAAAACAAGGAAACACAATTACACCCAAATGGATTCAATCACATAAACAACCGAGTCAAAATTATCGCTTCAACAAAGATACATCATCCTCTAGAATGAAAAAATTAGTTCATAATGAAATCTAAACAAAAACAAAACATGTTCGAAGGTTTAGACATCGCAACACAAGAAATAAAAAGGGCGAAAGATGACAAATCAAAAGTGGCGTTTTTGTCCCCAGATTCGTCGTTCTTCGACTTCGTGATCGATATTTTCGCTCTGACTCCTCTTCTCTGGCGTGTGCTCTTGTTCTCTTGTGGTGTTCTCTCCCAAAAACGGTTGTCTCGCTTTTGAAGGTTTTTCCTTGTCTTTCATACACGATCGGCAGCCCAAAGACTGTTTCTTCACACCTCTTGAGCGCGGGTGCGCGTGTTCTGGCGCTACCGCGTGCAAGGGTCCGGGGTGTGTGTCTTTGTTGCGCATGCGGCTGCACGTGATCTGGCGCGGCAGCGCACATGCCTATGTCTTTGTGCTCTCCATCTGCACGTGCGACTGCGCCAGAACGCACCCTTTTGGTGTGCTTCTCAATGGGCATGCTGCGCGGTTGCAAACACTCTTCTATTTTTTTTATCAATGCGTCTCTAGTTCATCAACCGTTCATCATAAAAAAAATGCTCCTAATCGCCATCAATGGTTTATCTCTTGCACGAAACCAAAATAGCAAAAACCAAACATAATATGTCTGAAACTAACATATTTCAAATGGATTATCGTATAAAATACGTACAATTCTTGCACTTATCAAGTGGCAACTGCATAATCCGTCGGTCGCATCAAACTTCCTAATGAACTCACCCACATTCATGTATCCCTGACAGAGAGTCATAAAATCCCTCTTCAAGCGTCTTTGGACGCCACCAGTAAAATTCTTCTCATAGAAGATGTTCTTGAATTGCACCCAAGTGAGGGTGTCTAGATTGATACCATGTTCAGCTCATTCCCACCAAAGAGAAGCATCTTCTCGAAGCATATAAGTAGCACACCTCACTCGGTCAGCATCCCCCATATTTAAATAACGGATATACACCTCAAGAGATCGAATCCAACCCTCAGCAGCAAATGGGTCGGTGGTGCCAGAAAAATCCTTCGGACCGAGCCTCCAGAACTTATCATATATATCGTGTTGTGGCCTTAGAGACTGCTGAGCCTGCTGCTCAAAGAAACGTGGCATGCCCTCTAGAACACGAGTAGCAGCATCCCCACTAGGAGGTAGGGGTGAATTCTCTCTGCGATCCTCATGAGTCTCAGCTTGTCTATCAGTACTGAGTGCGCGTCTAGGAGGCATTATATCTGAAAATTTTTAAATTCTAAACGTACCAACACATATTTAAATCTATGCTTTTAATCATGCAGCATATAAGAATCCCTTTTCGAATTTAAGCATAAATATCAATTAACTTCAAAAAGATTTCAAACATGTAGCTTAAACATATAAATCATGTAAGCATCCAGGTGTCATCATTAAAATCATTTAAAACAATTAAACTTACAGACTTGAGGCGTGATGACTGAGCTTTACGGAACTGGCGGTGGCACAACCCATTTCAATAACATTGCTCTTATACCAACTGAAACGTCTACTAGTAAATTTCTTTAAAAATATAGTAGAATTTATTTACGACCATTCTTGCATTCGGCCGAATATACACCACTACATAAATATATATATTTGCATCATTTAAAATACCAACCAATCTATTATTTGAAAACGCAGTGCATAACTTAAAATTGTAACCCGTCAAACCAAACCTAAAACTAGCATTTTTCAAAATGAAATCCTCTCAAAACCTCTCGAAAGAATTAAAGTCATAAAATCTTTAAACTTAATAGGAAAACTAGCAAAGGTCCTCGGGTTATGAGCACCATCAGCTCCGCTAGTTCAACCATCAAATCCTCCATCATCAACAAAATCATGCACACCAGCATCATTCACATCTAATGAGTCTATTGACTCAACAAACCTTAATCATGGTAACAAGTAATACATGTACATTCGCAAGCAACAATGAAAGATATTTTTAATAAAATAGCTTTCCATGAACATGCATAAATTTAAATCCTTTTTCTTTTCATCATCTCCTTTTTCTTTTTATCATATACGTATACATTTCCCTTTTATCGAATTCAAAAAATTAATTGTGACATTCGTTTCAACTTTTGATCGACGGATACATCTACGTATAATCATTGCACCAGACGACGGGGACATCTGCGACACTCTCACCCGTCAACTGTACATTGGCCTTACATATCATCATATCCTTTAATATTAGTAACAATCAAGTCACCTCCTTCAACATTTCATTATAATCATCACTTGTAAAAATTCATGCATATATATATATATATATATACATATATATATATATATACATATATATATATACACACATACATATATCACTTTTTTTAAAACCAAGCGTGCAACACATCGTTTAGCATTATCGTTTTTCATCATAAATTCCCATAAAATTTCAAAATAATCATTTTAACATTCATTATAGCATTTAGGGCACTGCCATGACGTCTAATATTGTTCAGGTGTAAAATGACCATTTTTTCCCTAAAACCATAACTTTCCCAATTTATTTGTGGACCTTAAAACGACGACCCGAATTTATCCAAACTTACCATAACACCTTAAAATACACCCATAAATATTTCTTAGATGTAAACATAAGCTACTTGACTAATTTCCCAATTCGTTTTAAAACTCGAACCTACGCCCCATTTTTAACCCGAATCGACTTGAAACTTGACCAAACATTACCAAATGTGAACCGTAACTTATTAACACCTACCCTATACAACCCAAATTGAACCATTTAGAACCCTTAAACAAGCCTATAACCTAGCTAGAAAACTCTGCACAATTTCAAAAACCCTAGCTTGAACAAACCCTCAATTACTTCGACCCTAGCCTATGGCCGACCTAATCAGACCCTATCTGACCATCCTAGGACCTAGATCGAAGCCTAGACAAGCTGCTTGACAAAGCCTATCGAACCTAGCTAGCACAGCCCTCAACCTGTCACCTTTTCATGATGCGCTACCCACTCACATGGTTTCAGCCCTAGCCCTTGAACCAGCCTTCTTTCAAGCCTTCTAGGACCATGACTAGACCCCTTAGGAACCCTGGAAGTGACCCAACAACATCACATGGCCTGCTCCTCCCTAGCCCTCAAAATCGAAACCCTAGTTCCATTAAAACTAAAAAACATTCAGCCAAGCATCCTCACTGTCCAGCCCTTAAACATGCATCTAGGAGTTCTTAAGCATACTAAAATTCATCCCTTTTCATAATCCAATCATGGAAGCCCCTTTGCGCAACATAAACATGGATTTAAAAGCATAAAAACTCAAGTTTTATCATATATATGCCTCAAAAACGAAAATAAAAGGAGGGTTTCATGTTTTTCATGCAAACATGAATAAATAGACATGATATGGCATGAACGATGAGTGAAGTAAGATTAAGGCGTGTCTTTGCGTATTTCACACACAGAAAACAATCATTGACGCGAGGACGTTGGCGGAGAGGCGGAGAGGAAAAGTGCTGTGTTCTTTTGCCACAAAACCAACGTGAATATGCTGATGTGTGGTGTGTATGTGGCCGAGAGTTTGAGAGATAAAACCCTAGGAGTTTTGATGTGTTTGGGCGTGAGTTTTGTTTTAATAAAAGAGCTTGGAAGCCTTGATTTTTAATAAAAATAATTGTGTAGTAAGCTAGACTCAATAAACTAGGTATAATTGACCCATTATAAAGTAGGAATATTATTTTGTTTACGAGAGTTTCGAAAATATTATCCGAATTCCCAAAAAGTCCTTATTTTTGGCAAAAATCAATTACCCCTTTAAAATACGACTTCGGCATGTAAAAACATCTCAAGAAGAACAATTTTCGAAAATAACATATTGATTATACCATATATTAAATAATTAAAAATGATCATTTAATAAAAATATTTTTCCTTTATCATCCCCGGTCTCGGTTCCTCGATCGCGTTTCGAATAACCCTTAAAAACACAGTTTTATGTATTCTAATAGCAAAGCATTATGTTATCGCATTTTAAATTTTACAACATCACACTTGTAAAATCATTGCTAAACAAAAAATTACATTCATTATTTAATATCTAGTCTCCAAATCCTTTTCAGCCAGTGTATGTGGATTTTTCCTAAATTTTTCGGACGTTACAATTAAATTGAGAAGTTTTTTTCCATAAAACTCCCTAATACATAGATAAATTTACAAAAATATTCATATGATTTCTTGTACTTTAAATATGGATATTAATAATAAAAAATCATTTGATTTTAGAAATAGATATAGACGTAGATATAGATTAATAATAAAATTTAATTTGATTACATTTTTACTTGTATATTATATAGCTTTATTTATTATTTATCGTTCTTATAAGTTATGTGAATGAAGAGTTATGTGGTCTTTTCATAATTAAAAAACATTACCTTTCATCTATATATATATATAGACGTCCCTTCAAAAACTAAAAAAATAAGTATTCTCTTAAAATACGAAAAAAATACACGATCCACTAACAATAGGAAAAAAATATAATTCACTCAGTATAAATAAATTTAGCTAATTAATTTTACATTTAATCTATTAAACATTTTAATGATAAGTCTCGTTGAATTAAAGCCGAGGAAGACTGGAAGAACCATAAAGAATGCAGAAAATAGAACAAATCTCAATAAGTTATCTAACTGTAATTTCACTTTTCAATTTCAATATACAAATTTCTAATTTTTAGTTATAACTCAATATTTATAATTCTATTTTCTTGCATTTTTTTAGTTCTTTCAACTTTCGTATTTCAATATTTAAAAATGTTGTTTTTAATTTTTACTGATATAATCTTGCAATAATGTCATTCGATCATTTTTTTTGTTATTTAATTATATTATTCAAATCTCAGTTAATTTGAATCAAAACTCACAACTTCCGTTTAGAAGTTAAATTACGTTGACAACTACGAGCCATTCTATTAAAGAAGTTAATCAAACAGGCATTACTATGACATGATTTATTAAGAAAGAATAATATAATAATAAACACGTGTAATCAAATAAAAACTAGAGACGATGCACTTCTTGAACGTGTCATTTAGAAAATATTTTAATTTTTTTTAAATGGATAATATTTTGAACGTGTAATCAAATAGAAATTGATTCGTACAATTCAGGTATTTTTATTCCTTGTAAACGCAAAAATGAACACTTAAACACGTCTAACGTCATCACCATTATTTTTTTTCATATAATAAGATATTTACCTTTTTTTGTTTTCGTTTAATTTCATTAAATAATATTTTTTATTCTTTTTTTTATATATTTTTAACGTTTATTTTTTTTTAAAAAAATTTAGGTCAGATGCTTATGTAGTTTGTTGAAGGTAATTTTTGTTAAAAAAATTATTTCATAAAGTTTTCTATGGATGTGATATTTATATCTTAAAATGAAAAACATGCTTTTAGCTTTTATAATGTAAAATGACTAATTTAACTGAATCAATGATTACTTGGTCTTCTCGAACTATATAATAAAATATAATTATGTAGATCGATTAAGGGACACAATTAGTAGTTGGACATGATTAGTCATCTAATTATTAAATTCATAAATATTATTTCTATTTATGAAAAATTTATTTTACACATAAATCATGATCCCTCACGTAAAATCAAAATTCATGGGTCTTTGATCTTCTCATCAAAATTCATGGGTCATTATAGAAGCTCGAAATCAGTTATATTTTACCTTTTTCTTTCTTCACTTTGAAAGAAATTTACAAAAATTCTTTAATTTATTTAACACTGTACAAATTAATTTCAGTTAGAACTTATCACTGTCTGATGGAACAAAACTTTTATGTTTTGGTGTTAACAAATAATTATGACAAAACTGATTTAAGCTAAACCAAACTCCAAACCGATCAGAAATGACTATATCCAAAAGTTAAACTGATTTACATAAACTGAACTAGTCAAATAGAACTGACTCAGATCCAAATTGAAATATCTCTTATCATTCTATCAGTTTTCATCATTCACTTTCAGGGACATCAGTTTACACAAAAATACTAAACTGATGTTTGGATAAATTTTACGAACAAAACTGATCACATCAACGTACTATTGTCATAAAATGTTGACATGGACAAAAGACAAGCCAACAGACACTATCTTTTGGAAGGACTCTTTTTTAAAACTTGAGAACGTTGGATTCAGAGTCTATAAAAACAGAAGAAATTCAGTTTAGTAAAGCTCTACTTTTTTTTTTTTACAGAGATTTAAGCATTCAAACTGTCACGCCCCGAGTTCGAAGCGTCGGTGACATCCGGCATTGTTTAACAATTACTTGAAAACAATTAAGCCTCGTATCGAAATGCCAAAACCAGTCTTTTTCATAAATTAAATATTGTCTTTACATTGACAATAGAATTAGAAATACATCAGAGTTCCAAATAGCGGAAACAAAAAGAAAGCAAAATCTTGAGTTTTGATCTTGATCTTTGATTCACCAACCCCAGAAAGCATCTTGCTCTTCCTCATTCAGTTGCTCCTCATTTTTATTTGAAATTTGTAAGGGGTGAGTGTTTTGAGAAACACTCAGCAAATGGGGGTCGATCGATTCCAAAGATACATATAGAACTTAATTTTTTTAAAACGTTCTTTTAACAGACTTTCAAAACTTAATATTCTTAGCTTATCAGGACAGACACAAATCGAATAAATGACAGAATTCATCAGATGATTCAAAACA
This sequence comes from Primulina eburnea, assembly GCF_022965805.1. Taxonomy (NCBI): domain Eukaryota; kingdom Viridiplantae; phylum Streptophyta; class Magnoliopsida; order Lamiales; family Gesneriaceae; genus Primulina; species Primulina eburnea. The sequence continues at coordinate 31,108,531 of NC_133104.1, forward strand.
ATTCAGAAACAGATTAAATCAATACAGAACAGAACATATCAGAACAGACATAACACTGTTACTCATCTCATTTCCATGGTCAAATTGTCCCCAATATGTTAGTCCTCTAAGGGGTGAGGCCAGAACATGGTTTTATACCCACCAATGGGGGCCAGAACAAAACATGGTTTTATACCCACCAATGGGGCTAGAACAGAACTACAATTCTCGTCCCATTTCAAATTTGAATTGTAACACTATAACAAAGATTTCATATTTTATCAGACGGAATGTATCAGAGGTTTCAAATATCAGAGTTTCAAACGAATTCAGCGGAATCAACGAATTTGAAGCATAGCAAGAAAACATAATCGATCGAATTTTTAAACAGAGCAAACCAATATTTTCGAAAAAGACATATCAACATGCATGTCACGTTATCTATATCAAAGTTTAAAAATAGAAAGAAGATACGTACAACAAAAGCCCACTTACTTGATTTTTATATAAAGCTCTTTCTTGAAATTTGTGCAGCACTTCGGCGCAACTCCAACAAATACTGTCTTCGATCGGAGAGCACCTCAGCACGGGTTAGAAAACTCTGGACTGTTCAAAATCCTTCCTTCCTTTTCTTAGGTTCGGTTGAATGCTGTTGGGAGAGGGAGAGACTGCGAAATTTTGGAGCTTTTGAGTGGAGTTTTTGGTGTGGTTTGTGGTGGTATGGCATGGTCTATTTATAGGTGCCAAAAATGGCTTCTCACCTCCCCAAGTGCACGCCTCCTTGCTCTCCAAGGTATGGAATAAATGTACGTCAAATGTTAATAAATTATCAAGCTCCATACTAAGCATCAAGGGTCATTTCTTACACCATAATTATGTCCTAACTCTGAGCTCCTCTCGCAGGTCCATCATAGGTTAATGCGAAGGTCATTTCTTGCACATTTAGTTTGTCCAAACTCTTGGCTCAACTTATAGCTCCCTTTTTTGTCCTGTTAGGACAAACTTGGTTGAGCTGTTTTGAGCTGACAGATCGTGTTCTTGAGCTGGGGTTTTACTCCTCCCGTGACAATACTTTGATGGATGCGGTTACTTGTAGCTTGGCCTCCTGCTGAGCTCATTCCCGAGCTTTGAAGTTGCTTCCTCGAGTTAAATTTAATGAAAATCTAAGTTAATATTCAAGTTATTTAGTTGGAACAAACATTTTTGAGCTTAGTTTGAGTTAAATTTCATGTTCGTATTACTTACTTGATTTGCTTTGGATCGTAAAATTCCAGGGTTCTCACATCCCTCCCTCCTTATTAAAAGTTTTGTCCTCGAAACTTGCATTAGATTGATCATTCGAATAGGTGAGGGTATTGTGATCGCATTTTCTCCTCGAGTTCCCAAGTTGCCTCTCTTTCAGCATGATTTGACCACTGTACCTTGACATAAGGTATTTTCCGTTGTCTCAACACTTGGTCTTTTGTGTCCACTATTCGGATAGGGACTTCTTCGTATTTAAGTTCTTCGTTTAGTTTTCCTTCAATCATCAGTGTTGTAACCTTGAGTACATGACTCGGGTCTGGGACATACTTCCTCAGCTGTGAGATGTGGAAAACGTTATGTATTCTGGACATATCTAGTGGTAATGCTAATCGGTAGGCTAAGGTTCCTACCTTCTCCAGTATCTCAAACTGTCCCACATATCTCGGATTTAACTTTCCTGATCTACTGAACCGAACTTGCTCCTTTCATGGGAGAGACCTTAACGTAGGCTTTCTCACCGATTTCGAACTGTAAGGGTCTTCTCTTTAGATCGGCCCAGCTCTTCTGCCTATCTTGGGCTGCCTTGAGTCTCTCCTTGATTATAACTACTTTATCAACAGTTAACTGAATAAGTTCTGGTCCGGTAACAGCTTTTTCTCCGACTTTGTCCCAATATAAGGGCGACCTACACTTCCGACCATACAAAGCCTCATATGGGGCCATCTCGATACTACTATGGTAGCTGTTGTTATAGGCGAACTCTATTAAATGTAACTGTTCGCTCCAATTTCCTGAAAAATCCAGCGCACATGCCCTCAACATATCCTCGAGTATCTGAATTGTCCTTTGGGTTTGGCCATCAGTCTGGGGATGATAGTCCGTGCTGAGCTTAATCTTGGTTCCCATAGCCTTTTGGAAACTTTTCCAAAATTTTGATACAAATCGTGGATCTCTGTCAGATAGGATACTTGCTGGAACTCCATGTAGCCTCACTATATTGTCCATATACAAGGTGGCTAATTTATCCAAATTATAATTCATCCGTACTGGCAAGAAATGGGCAGACTTGGTCAATCTGTCAATGATTACCCAGATCCCATCGTGAACCTGTCTTGATTTTGGTAGCCCGACTACAAAGTCCTTGGAGATATTATCCCACTTCCATGTTGGTATTCTAATGGCTGTAAAAGTCCTCCAGGCCGTTGATGCTCCGCCTTGACTTGTTGACAGACTAAACACTTAGCAACAAAAACAGCTACATCTTTCTTCATACCGTTCCAACAGTAATTATTTTTCAAATCCCGGTACATCTTGGTGCTTCCTGGATGTACTGAAAATCTCGATTTATGTGCCTCGGCCATTACTTCTTCTCGAATTCCATCAAAGTTTGGCACATACAATCGTCCTTTCATCCAGAGTATTCCATTTTCACTCAATTTGAAATTCTGGAGCTTTTCCTTCTTGGATTTGTTCTTTAATTTTAAGGATGGAGGTGTCTTGACTCTGCTTCAATTTGATGTCCTCTCGGAGGTTTGGTTGCACTGATAGGGAATTTAAGTTCACCTTTCCAGGGTTCTTCGACTCAACGCATCTGCCACCTTATTTGCTTTACCCTGGATGGTAATTGATTGACAGGTCATAATCGTTGAGAAGTTCCATCCACCTTCTTTGCCTCATATTTAATTCTTTTGAGTGAAAATATACTCGAGGCTCTGATGATCAGTAAAAACTTAACATTTTACTCCATAAAGGTAGTGCCTCCAGATTTTAAGCGCAAATACTACGGCGGCTAACTCTAGATCATGCGTGGGGTAATTCTGCTCATATGGTTTCAACTGTCGTGAGGCATAAGCAATTACCTGACCCTCTTGCATAAGCACACACCCTAATCCTCCCTTTGAAGCGTCACTATATACAGTGAAATTCTTACCATCCTTGGGAAGAACTAGTACTGGTGTGGATGCGAGTTTTGTCTTCAGAGTTTCAAAACATCTTTCACACGCTTCATTCCAAATAAATTTCGAATTTTTCTGAGTATGTTTGGTGAGTGGGATGGCTATCGAAGAAAATCCTTCCACAAATTTTCTATAGTAGCCTGCTAAGCCCAGAAAACTCCTTACTTCAGTCACTGTCTTTGGTTATGGCCAATCCTTGATTGCTTCCACCTTCTTAGGGTCTACTGACACCCCTAATTCAGAAATTACATGACCTAAGAACGCCACACTTTTTAACCAAAATTCACATTTCTTGAATTTGGCGTATAGTTCTTTTTCTCGAAGTGTCTGCAAAGTGAGACGCAGATGTTTTCTGTGTTCTTCCTCACTTGGTGAGTACACAAGAATATCATCTATGAAAACAACCACAAATTTGTCTAGGTATGGTTTAAATACCCGATTCATCAGGTCCATGAATGGTGTAAGAGCATTGGTTAGGCCAAAAGGAATTACCGTGAATTCGTAATGTCCATACCTTGTCCTAAACGCAGTTTTAGGGATATCCTCGGTTTTGACCTTCAACTGGTGGTAACCAGATCTCAGATCTAGTTTTGAGAAAACTTTAGCTCCTTTTAGTTGATCGAAAAGATCATCTATTCTCGGGAGTGGGTACTTATTCTTTATGGTGATCTTGTTTAATTCCCGGTAGTTAATACATAGCCTCATGCTTCCGTCCTTTTCTTTACAAAAAGCACTGGGGCTCCCCACGGGGATACACTGGGGCGAATCTGCTTCTTGTCTAGTAATTCCTGCAGTTGCTCCTTTAGCTCCTTTAATTCAGCTGGAGCCATTTGGTATGTTGCCCTTGATATTGGTGTAGCACCAGGGACCAAATTGATTTCAAATTCTACTTCCCTATCTGGTATCTCTCCCGGTAGTTCTTCGGGGAAAACGTCTGGAAATTCTTGAACAATTGGAATATCCTCCAACTGTGGGACTTCTTCTTCTTTGATTTCATTGATCACTGCTAGATAAATTTTTTCTCCTCCTTTTATGGCTTTCCAGGCTTGTGAGGCAGATTTGATTTTCCGTGGTATAAAATCTCTTCTTCATGAGGAGTCCGGAGTCTAAAATTTTTCTTTTGGCAGTCCACAATGGCACGGTATCTAGCTAACCAGTCCATTCCAAGAATGATGTCAAACTCAACCATATTGAGTTGAATCAATTCTGCTTCAAAAATTTGTTTGCTGATACAAATTTTACAGTTTCTATACACTTTTTGGGTCTCAATTATTTTACTTGCCGATATTGCTACTCTTAATGGTTCACTAAGAGTATCATGTTCGAGTCTAAGCTTCTTAGCAAACCTTCTAGACACAAATGAGTGTGTAGCACCACAATCAAATAAGGTATAAGCAGGCATTTCATTGAGTAAGATAATACCTGCCACCACTTCATTGGTGTCATCAGCTTCCTCTTGGGTGATTGCATATACCCGTGCATTGGTCTTGTTTTCATTTTTCTTGCTGGGCTCCACCCCTTTGTCCTTGTTGTCTGGACAATCTTTAATTCTATGACCCACTTTTCCGCACTTAAAACAAGCGCCTATCTTCTGATAACATTCTCCAACATGCTTCCGTCAACATGTATCGCACCACTTTCCTTCGGTGTTGCAGCACTGTTAAAATTTCCTCTTAAGGTTCCACTTGAATGATTTGGCTTCTTAAATTTGGGACCATTTTGAGTAGTTTGGTTGACTAATGGTCTCTTACTCCTGTTTTCATCTTCTTGGCGCTTAATATCTGTTTCCGCACTTATTGCTGCGCCCATCAAATCCGCAAAGTTGTTTGGTTTGAACACCGCCAAAGCAGATTGAATCCGGCTGTTCAGTCCTCTTTTAAAACGATGCATTTTTTAGGTTTCATCGGACATAATTGTTGGGATGTATGTTCCCAAGCCATTAAACTTTGAAGTATATTCCATTACGGTCATGTCCGATGTCTGCCTGAAACTTTCAAACTCATTCAGCTTCTGCAGACGAAACTCGGCTGGATAGTATTGTTTCAAAAATTCTCTTTTAAAAATCTGCCATGTGATCTCTTCCACTTCGGATAGAGATGGTGACATAGTCTCCCACAATTTTCGTGCTCTGTCTTCAAGAAACGGTGTAACAACTTCTACTCTCAATTCTTCGGGTACTTCAAGTAGGTGTAATTGCGATTCGACATTTTTGAGCCAATTATGACTGACTTCCGAATCTGGGTTCCCGTCGAAAGTTGGAACTCGATTTCTTCTGAGGGATTCATAATGGTATTTAATCCCACGCGGTTGTGGTTCTTGAGGTGGTTGAACAGCGTTAGCCAGTGGGTTCATGAATCCTTGCATTGTCGCTGCTACGATAGTAGCTATTGCCATCATATCTTCTTGGCTGAGATTTACTCTCGGAGGTGGTGGTGGTGGGTTTTCATCTTGGTCGGCACCACGAGGGTTACGGTTGTTTCGGGGTGGTCTGCCTGCTATTTCTTGTAAACATGTATTTTATTAATTTATTCACCATAATGTAAAATCAAAATATTTTCACTAAATTTTGAAATTCATACAACCAAAAGTTTCAAAACAACTGATTAAATAATTCTGAATACAACAAATGCCTAATCTAGAGTCCTGTCTCTACTCGTCTATAACCTCTCTGTCCCCTACTGCTTCGTTAATTTCTTCTTCCACATGGTTTTCTTCTAGTTGTTCCATGAGTTCTTCCATATTTACTATTTCATTTTGTAGATGCTCGATGTAATTCTGCAATTGTGTGTTGTGGTGATTGAGGTTGTTTACTTGATCCTGTAGTTCTTGTACTGTTGATTGACTTACATTCTCATCGATTTCTTGCTCCCCGATTCGTTCTTCCAGAAGGCGCTGCGTTTTGAGGAGACTATTATCTCGGATTTCGAGCGTAAAAATCCTATCTTGCGCTTTCTTGAACTCTTGCTTGGTGATCTCGTGCTGACGCTTTGACTCTAGATGATAACCAGTGTATCGCCTAACATCTTTGCTTAGTTTATTCTCTTCCACTCTGGCCTCACGAAGATCTTCCATCATACACACGTTATTCCCGTCCAACTGGTAGTTATCACTCTCCAGTTTATCATTCTTTTCTTTCAGTGTTTTAATTTCTGACTCCTTTTCCTGAAGTTGTTTCTGAAGTTCATTTATAATGCTTTGAAAGTCCATGTTGGTTTCCTATAAGATAAAAACATTTTTTTATAAATAAGATACTCATCAATTTTTAAATATGCAATAATAGAAAGATAATATAAAGTTTCAAAATAATTTGGTACACATAATATTTTCTCAGTCACAAGTTTACTACAATCAAGATGCTTTATTATAATTCTAATCTAATCGAACATCTCTCTGCCATCGCTGTCACTGGTGCTGTCATCTCCGGCCACCTCCATCGGTGCTACTTCCTCTTCCTCCATTTTCTCTATCACCAAATGTAGGTACTTGTTCTGCTCTTGAAGTCTCTCCATGGTGCCGTGGAGCTTGGAGTTGTACCGTTCTTGTTTGGTGTTCAACTATTCATGACGCTGACGAGCCCTAGCATCACGTCCTCTTTCTGTTTCTACCCTCTCAAGCAACTCTCTGTTCAATGAAGCCAGACGCTCAATGCGAGCTGAGTCGGTGGGTATCTGAAGGAGTTGGCTCTCAGCCAAGTCCAACTAGTGAGTAAGTCGCTGCACATCGGTCTCTAGTATATGCCTAATCTCACTAAGTTTCTGTTTTTCCAGTTTCTCTTTAGCAAGTTGCGCCTTCAAAGTCGCAATCTCCCTAGCTTGATTATCTATGGTAAGCTGACGCATACAAAGTGCAGCCTGAGCGCGATTACGTGGAGTAGCCATTTCCTAGGATAAAAATGGAAGTAAAGCATCAGAATCGTATAAAGGATAGAAAGGCGCAAATAGTAGAAACACAGTGGTCGTGGAAATTTTTGATACCAAGAATTGCGAAGCGATTGAAAGGATAGACTTTTGAAGTCTCTTCGAAATTTAGGAAACAGATGGAAGTTGAACTTCAAGGACAGATGAATATTGGACAAATTGAGATGCACTAGGCTTTTGCCAAAATTTGACTTTGTCAAATTTTGTCTGTGAAAATCCCAGCGGGATTATGAACCTGGCGGCTCTGATACCAGTTGAATGTCACGCCCCGAGTCCGAAGCATCGGTGACATCTGGCATTGTTTAACAATTACTTGAAAACAATTAAGCCTCGAATCGAAATGACAAAACCAGTCTTTTTCATAAATTAAACATTGTCTTTACATTGACAATAGAATTAGAAATACATCAGAGTTTCAAATAGCGGAAACGAAAAGAAAGCAAAATCCTGAGTTCTGATCTTGATCTTCGATTCACCAACCCCAGAAAGCATCTTGCTCTTCCTCATTCAGTTTTTCCTCATTTTTATTTGAAATTTGTAAGGGGTGAGTATTTTGGGAAACACTCAGCAAGTGGGGGTCGATCGATTCCAAAGATACATATAGAACTTAATTTTCTTAAAACGTTCTTTTAACAGACTTTCAAAACTTATTATTCTTAGCTTATCAGGACAGACAAAAATTGAATAAATGACAGAATTCATCAGATGATTCAAAACAATTCATAAACATATTAAATCAATACGGAACAGAACATATCAGAACAGACATAACACTGTTACTCATCTCATTTCCATGGTCAAAATGTCCCCAATTTGTTAGTCCTCTAAGGGGTGAGGCCAGAACATGGTTTTATACCCACCAATGGGGGCCAGAACAGAACATGGTTTTATACCCACCAATGGGGGCCAGAACAGAACTACAATTCTCATCCCATTTCAAAATCGAATCGTAATAGTGTAACAAAGGTTTCAAATTTTATCAGACGGAATGTATCAGATGTTTCAAATATCAGAGTTTCAAATGAATTCAGCGAAATCAACGAATTTCGAAGCATAGCAAGAAAACATCATCGATCGAATTTTAAACAGAGCAAACCAATATTTTCAAAAAATACATATCAACATGCATGTCACGTTATCTATATCAAAGTTTAAAAATAGAAAGAAGATATGTACAACAAAAGCCCACTTACTTGATTTTTATACAAAGATCTTTCTTGAAATTTCGGCAGTACTTCGGCGCAACTGCAACAAATACTGTCGATCGAGGAACATCTCAGCACAGGTTAGCAAACTCTGGACTATTCGAAATCCTTCCTTCCTTTTCTTGGGTTCGGCCGAATGTTGTTGGAGAGGGAGAGAGGGCCGAAATTTTGGAGCTTTTGAGTGGAGTTTTTGGTGCTATGGCCTGGTCTATTTATAGGTGCAAAAAATGGTTGTCACCTCCCCAAGTGCACGCCTCCTTGCTCTCCAAGGTATGGAATAAATGTAGTCAAGGGTTAATAAATTATCAAGCTCCATACTAAGCATCAAGGGTCATTTCTTACACCATAATTATGTCCTAACTCTTAGCTCCTCCCGCAGGTCCTTCATAGATTAATGCGAAGGTCATTTCTTGCACATTTAATTTGTCCAAACTCTTGGCTCAACTTATAGCTCCTTTTTTGGTCCTGTTAGGACAAACTTGGTTGAGCTGCTTTGAGCTGACAGATCGTGTTCTTGAGATGTGGTTTTACTCCTCCCGTGACAATACTTTGATGGATGTGGTTACTTGTAGCTTGGCCTCCCGCTGAGTTCATCCCGAGCTTTGAAGTTGCTTCCTCGAGTTAAATTTAATGAAAATCTAAGTTAATATTCAAGTTATTTAGTTGGAACAAACATTTTTGAGCTTAGTTTGAGTTAAATTTCATGTTCGTATTACTTACTTGATTTGCTTTGGATCGTAAAATTCCGGGTTCTCACACAAAATTTCAAGTATCTGAAGTAAACTCAATCAGTCGAGAACACTATACAAAGATTGTATTTTATCATTGAGGATCAATAAATATTAGGATGTAGTAGTATTATAATTCATCGTATTTGACATCAGTATGTATACTTTATTCATTCAATTGACGTGTACTAATAGTTTCAGTTTGACAATATTTATGTCCAGACTGAACATGATTTTGCAAATTACTTGTACTATCCAAAGCCTTCTACTGTGAGCCTTCCAAAAGAAAGTGGGGGTAATGTAGGAGATTGAGATCTTCAAACATTCAGAAACAAACATGTGTACTATGCACTTACTGTTTACATATCCAAACCATTATTTTGTTTTTTCTAATATGTTAGTTTGGCTTCTTTCTGTATATATCTTTAATCAGCTGACATTCACGAACAAGAACATATAACTCAGTTTCCAACCTGACAGAATTAATTTTAAAGAATTAAATTGTTTCTAGTATTTATTCAACCCATGATAGGTTCGTGTTGAGGATCGAACTTGAGTTTAGAGGGGGGGTGAATAAACTCTACTCGTTTTTCGTTCTGATGAGGTACTAAAATCCTGTTAAGGATAGTAGTTGATCTTGTGCGAATACTTTCACCTGATTACAGTAGAACGTGCGGAAACAATCTGATGAAGTAGTTGAAACAACAATAAAGCAGTAGACAGCAGTTGTTTATGGAAGTTCGAAGATAAACTCTTCTACGTCTCCCCTTCTTCTGTTTCCAGAAGGTATAACTAAAAGACTTTTGATATTACAGTACAACACTTGTATACACCCACTTCAGAAGGACTTACACCTCAGCCTACTGAAACTCTTAGTTTCTCAACTCACAAATATGCGAAACACAAAGTTCTGAAAAGACTCTTTTCAGATTACAGACTTTTCTGATAAAATATTAGTGCAGTAAAGATCGTGAAGAGTGTAAGAATTAGTAGCACAAGATGATCTACAAAAGATCAAATATAAGCTATGAAGCGTGTGCTACTTGTCTTTGTGTTGAACTTTTAAAATGCTCAAGGAAAACTGATATTCGTTTGATAAGAGAGTAGCTTTGTTCCTTGAAAATGATATTATGCAAAGTGTCTTTTTAACAAGGATTTGATCCAAGTATATATAATCGACTGAGTTCAACGTTCACAATCAGAGAAGTCTTCAGATAACTGATACAATCAGCTTTATTACCGAAATGGGTTCCTGCAGAAAAGCTATAAAACAATCAGTCTTGTTTTATACTTAATTGGGTAATATGCATTAAATGACTCCGTATAGTATTTAATGCTGCAATTAATACTAGTACTAGGAACTCTTTAACGGTAACAATTAAGATAGCAACGTTAGAAGACATTCTCTACTGGTTTGTATTGTTATCCTTTTTCTACTGGTTTAGTTTTACTAGAGCAGCAGCTACTGATAATCTATTCTGTTGTTCTGGTCTGCTGGTCTACTGGTTTTAGTTATCATCGCTACAATAAAATTCATATCTAACAATTTCCCCCTTTGTGGTGATGCCAAAACCTAAACAGTAGAAAATCGTTAAGTAAAACAGATAATCATTTAATCAAACGGATAATGTTAATAACGCATTAAAGTAAACAAATCAATCGGTTCCAATGTCCCTGTAAAAGATTTCTTCATTTTGAGGTTCTTGGTCTCTTCTGTTAGAAGGTTCAGCCTCATCTTTTGTTTGCCTAACTCCCGCTTGATCTCCTCTATCTCCTCTATCTTCCCCTTTTTTGGCATCAGCGGCCACTACATGGGTAAAGAGATCATTCAGTCTGCCGGAAATATTTTGAATGCCATCGGTTAGCATCTCCAGATACGGGGTCTGAGAAGAGATGCGATTATCTAAGGCAGTGATAGATTGATTTTGAGAGTCAATCTTGGCATCCAAAAGTTCCACAGAAGTAGACAGGGATCGAAAGATATCATCATGCTCAGTAATTCGAGTGAGTATATCATTTTGAGCAAGCATGATGGCGTTGTGAGTTCTTGAGATAGCTGTTCTGAAAACAGAGGCTTCAGCATACATCTTGTCCGAGGTTTCCTTAGTGAGATAGATGTATTTCCCCATTCACTCTCGGAAAGATTGAGCACCACTAAATTCCGCAAGGTTTTCACAAGACATGCGTTTTACTAAATCAGAAATGTTGTTGAGGTCGGTTTGTAGACATTGAATCTGATGTTCGAGGTTGAATGAATCTGATTCCGGGGAAGGGGTTCGTTCAAGAATGCGTTGTTTGATCTCAGAAAGACGAGAAGTTGTCGCAGTCAAAACAGGGAGGGAGACAGTCAACGCAGTAGAAACATGAGGAGCATCTATTAAAGTAGTAGAAGGAACAGGGTCTGCTCTGCTGTCTGCTGGAAGTGTAGAAACAGTAGGCTCAACAGCAACCAGAGGAAGAGTAGTATCTTCAGTAGGAATGGCCAAGTCAGAGGCCAAAACTTCTTCCATAGGTACAGTAGCAGCCTGTGCAACTGAAGATGCTTCAATAGAAGGTGCAGAGGGCTGTTCCAGAAGAACGGTCATTTCTGCTTGATGTGCAGCAGAAAACAACTCTAAGTTCGGCAGTAAAGAAGTAGTATCTGGTTCTGCTGCTTGTTGCCCTGGGGTAGGAGATCCAGAAGCCGGCAATTCTAAAGTGGTAGAGACAGTAGGGACAACTGATTCAATGACTTCCTCAACTGAAGCCAGTTCATGTACAGACAATAGTGATGAGGACTGAATGGGCCTAGTCGGAGATACAGGAGTACTAAGATCAGCAGCCTTTGGGGAGGCGGTAGTCCTTTCCTCAACTGTCTGATTCTGCTGAAAGATCGGGACAAGGTCAACATGATAAGCAGTAGGCTCTCCAAAGCCTTGTTTTTGAGCAAGAATTTGCTCATTCATCTGTTTTAATCTGTCAGATAGAATTAAAATAACATTTTGATCCTGAACAGCAGTAGGAACGGCAGGATCAAAATTCGATTGAAGAACTTTCAAAACTGATTCTAATTTCTGACATTTTAGTTGATCGAGGATGAAGTTCCGTCTGCGCAAGGCCTCGATGACATTCTCTGTTTTTGCCAGCTGAAAAGTCTTCCTTTCTGCATTCATCAACTTGCTGTAATTCCCTCTTGTTTTGAAGTAGTCAAAGGAATGGAACAGTCGGACAGTATGCCATTCATCAAAGAATTTTATGTCCTCGTTTACAGAGGTCTCAATCTCTGCTAGATGAAGGTCAACGCTGGTAATGACAGTGGTCTGGTGACCAAAAGTAGGTGGTTCTTCAATCATTTTCCCTTTCCCTTTGTCAGTAGATGAAATGGGCGCAATAGGTCGGAAAGCAGAAGACCCGCTTGCCTGTTCCCGAATAACGATTCCAGATGATGGCTTAAAAGCAGTAGCAGAAGAAGGTGCTGAGATGGACGCAGTAGCGAGTGCAGTTGAGGAAACAGTCGATCGAACAGAAAGAACCGCTTCTGGAAATACCTGTCGAATAGGTACTTTCTCAATCTCAGACAGTGCTGCTGTCTTTTTCATCTTGAGAATGGTGCGCGGTTTCTTCTTGGCTGGGGTCGGTACTGTTGGTCGAACAGCAGCAGCAGATTCTTCTGATGCTGTTTTATCGGAATCCGTCGAAATAATCAATCGTTTCTTCGAAATTTTCTTCTGAGGTTTGGGAGCCTCAGAAGCAGTTTCCCCAATTTCCTTTTTCATCGCAACAAACTCCGCCACTGTTGGCTTAGGCCTTAGAGCCAAAACATTGGCTGCATCAATCATGGTAACAGAGGTAGCATCGAGATCACTGGTAGATGCGAAACCAGCATCCTTGAGCAAAACACTGATCTGAACCGCGAAACCAGAACTCTTCCGAATAACCATATCCTTCATGATTCTGAAAATAAAATGACTCCAATCCACCTTAATCCCCTTGGTGATGGCAGTCATGACCTGAACTTTCTCCTTCGTCAATTTATCGAAGGTGCCAGCCTTGATCAAAATAGCTTTGGCCACAATATCAGCCAGAATCTGATACTCTATTTTGAGCAATTTCTTGTGGCAGGAAGGAGACACTTCTTCTCCAGATGCGGAGAAAGAGCTTAGAGCAACATACATATCTGTCTTGGAAATATCAGAGAGTTCAGAAATACCCGAAAGTGGAAGGAGGAAGGTTGCTCCTAGGTGTGCAGCATCAATGGAAATAGAAGCATCTCCTTGGGTACGAACAATTCTTCCTTCATGCACTGTTGCTTTGGCGTAAAATTCCAGGAGAGCATTTTTGTAGATAATTGCTGGTGCTTCCAGGAATTTCCGGAGTCCTGATTTCTCAATATCCTGAAATATTTTCAAGAGATTCTCATCCTTGATGGTGAGAACGGAAGCAAAGTTAACCTGATAAGTGTTGAGAGTATATGCGCCAGCCATTTCTGTATGCAGATGAGATCAGAAAAATTTGCAGTAGTTAGTTATGATATAGAGAAAGCAGTAGCTGAATAATGATAGTTATGAAACAGTGAAGGTGAAAATGTGAAATATGAAATAGATATACAGCAGCAAATAAACATAAAGACACGTGTCAGTATGTTCTTGGTTGAGTGTTTGAAAAGTTTTGCAGAAACTGTCAGAAAGACGAATGATTTTGAAAATTTTGAAAAAGCGCGGGCTGTCCAGACGGTTACTAAAAGAGATCAGAAAAGGATTTGTCATTTTATGATAACGTCTGCAGGAAGTTTCAGAGTGCTGAAATATGCGAGCACTTTGTCAAAACCAGCAGACTTGTAGATTTATCGAAAAGACAAATATCCTATCTGTTTTCTGAAAAGGTGTCAAATTCTTAGTCTAACTAAGATACTGTTCCCCCTCGGTAAATTCAATTAATAAGTAGTCATAATTGCGACAAGTGACTCTTGGCTATCTCTCAATCTGAGTCGTTGAAAATGAACAGTCGCAATCGTGTGATTCACAAGAGTCTTTGTTCCCTCTATAAATACCTGCAAAGCTTGAACGAAGGTAAGCAAGAACAATGACAACTCAAGTAAAAGGAGAGTTAGAGTTAGATTCAGGAGATGAAGCAAAATTTTTCAGAGAGAAGTTTGAGGGTATCAAAAATGCCGTAATGATCCTTGAAATACACTCCTTGAGTTGTAGTTTCCACAGTTATGCAGATATTTTGCTTCGATTGAGTTTAAAATATAGCATCGATTTCTTCCAGAAGCATGCTAATGCAATAAGAGAGTGCTGGTGGATTGATGATGCTGAAATCCTCTCTGATGCCCTGTAAGGCATCTAAAAATTACATTAGTGCTGGCAAGACCTAAGCTTGCTAGATTCTTTCTAGGCCTTTCTCTTTCGAAGAAGACCATCTTTTTCCTGTTGAAGTACTTTGCAAGCAAATGTCAGAAAGCTCCTATTTCAGAAGACAAGCACTACATGTAACGCTACTGATTAAATAGCAAAGAAGATCTACTGTTTTTTATTATGCATTGTGTAAAGTACTGAAATGGTTTCTAATAAAATTCCAGTTTTGCTTATCTGACTTTTCTCTTCTGCTTTTCTGCAAAAAAGCTTACTGTTAGTGCAATGCGATAACAAACACGTAATAATAGAAATTTAAATAAGATATCAGAAAACAGTTAAGTTAAATCTATTAAACCAAGAGAATTACGAAAGTAAGAAAACTTATTTTCTGGTAAGGGTTTCGTGAAGATATCTGCTGTTTGTTGATCAGTAGAAACATATTCCAGACGAATGTTCTTCTTCTGCACATGATCTCTAATAAAGTGATGTCTGATGTCTATGTGCTTCGTTCTGGAATGGAGTACTGGATTTTGTGTGATTGCAATTGCACTGGGATTGTCACAGAATATAGGTGATTCGGAGGCTTGAATCCCATAGTCTCTTAACTGTTGTTGAATCCACAGTATTTGAGAACAGCAGCTTCCAGCAGCCAGATATTCTGGTTCTGCAGTAGATGTGGCTATGGAAGTCTGTTTCTTGCTAAACTAGGATATCGGCCTACCACAAAGAAATTGACAAAAACCACTTGTGCTTTTTCGGTCTAGTTTGCAACCTGCATAATCAGCATCTGAATATCCAATAAGATTTAACGATGAATCATTGGGATACCATAAGCCAACGTTTTGAGTTCCTTTCAAATACTTCAAAATACGCTTAGCAGCAATATAATGAGATTGTTTGGGGTTAGATTGAAATCGAGCACAAATGCAAACAGTAAACATGATATCTGGTCTACTGGCAGTTAAATATAATAAAGAACCAATAAGACCTTGATACTGAGTTACCTCTACTGAAATACCACTTTCATCTTTATCAAGCTTAATAGATGAGCTCATTGGAGTAGAAGCAGCAGAGCATGCTTCCATTCCAAACTTTTTCAGAAGCTCCTTGGTGTACTTGGCTTGATTTATAAAGATTCCAGTCTCTGATTGCTTAATCTGTAATCCTAGGAAGAATGTTAATTCTCCCATCATATTCATTTCAAATTTATCCTGGATCAATTTTCCAAACTTTGCACA
The DNA here is from genome assembly GCF_022965805.1 of Primulina eburnea. Taxonomy (NCBI): domain Eukaryota; kingdom Viridiplantae; phylum Streptophyta; class Magnoliopsida; order Lamiales; family Gesneriaceae; genus Primulina; species Primulina eburnea. The sequence continues at coordinate 31,124,134 of NC_133104.1, forward strand.
TAATTTGGGTTAGTTGACCCAAAAATAATATCATCAACATAGATCTGTACTAAAAGAATGTGCTTATTCTTGACTAAAGTAAATAAAGTTTTATCTACTGCTCCGATGGTGAAATCATGGTCAATAAGAAATTGTGATAAAGTGTCATACCAAGCTCTAGTTGCCTGTTTTAGACCATATAATGCTTTGTGTAATTTAAATACATGATGCGGAGAGAAATGATCGATAAAACCTGGAGGTTGTTCGACGTATACTTCTTCTTGTAAAAGACCATTTAGAAAAGCACTTTTCACATCCATTTGATATACTTTGAAATTCTTGAAAGCAGCAAAGGCTAAGAATATTCTGATTGCTTCGAGCCTTGCTACTAGTGCATAAGTCTCATCAAAGTCTATGCCTTCTTCTTGTCTGAAGTCTTGAGCTACCAATCTAGCTTTATTTCTCACCATTGTGCCTTCTTCATTGAGTTTGTTTCTGAATACCCACCGAGTTCCAATGACAACTTGATGAGATGGTCTAGGTACTAGAAACCACACTTCATTACGTTTGAATTGATTCAGCTCCTCTTGCATGGCTTCAATCCAACTAGGATCCAGAAGAGCTTCTTCAATCTTCTTTGGTTCATCCTGAGATATAAAAGCAGCATGCATGTATTCATTAAGCATTTGCCTTCTGGTTCTCAACGGCGCTGCTGGATTACCAATAACCAATGATGGAGGATGAGATTTTCTCCAGATAAACGGATTTGAGTGGATATCTTCCTGATTTGATATGTTAAGATTGTCTTCTACAGAACCAGTAGTAGGTTCTTGAGCATCTTCTGCTGGTATTGGTAGATCCAGAGTCTGTGCTTCTGGTTCCACTATAGGAATGTCTGGTTCTGGATTTTGAAGATCCTTGGTATTTGCTTCTACATCATCTTCACTGTCGATTTCCAAGTAAATCCTGTCTAACCTGTTACTTAAATCAGATATGTTAGAAATTTCAGCACTGCTGTCTTCATCGAAGACAACATGAATTGATTCTTCAACATTAAGAGTTCTATTGTTGAAGATTCTAAAGGCTCTGCTTACAGCAGAGTAACCAAGAAATATTCCAGCATCTGATTTTGAGTCAAATGCCGTCAAATGATTTTTGCCATTATTTAGTACAAAACATTTGCAACCAAACACATGAAAATAAGATACATTGGGCTTCTTCCCTTTCCATATTTCATACGGAGTCTGGTTGTGTCTTTTGTTGACCATAGATCTGTTTTGCGTGTAACAAGCAGTATTGATAGCTTCAGCCCAGAAGCGCTGAGAAATGTCTGCATCTGCTAGCATTGTTCTAGCTGCTTCTTTTAGAGTTCTATTTCTTCTCTCAGCCACTCCGTTTTGTTGAGGAGTTCTGGCAGCTGAATATTCATGATGAATTCCCTGCTCATTAAAATATAACTCAAGATACTTGTTAGTGAATTCATTACCCCGATCACTTCTGATTTTAATGATGGTAGAAGATTTTTCATTTTGAATCCTTTTCAGAAGCTTGATCAAGAGACTACTGGTTTGATCTTTTCCTGTGAGAAAGATTACCCACGTGAATCTAGAAAAATCATCAATAACAACAAGAGTATATTTCATTCCCCCTAAGCTCATGATGGGGATAGGACCAAATAGATCCATATGCAGTAGTTCCAGACATCTTGAAGTTGATTTGCTATCTTTGGTCTTGAAGCTGGATCTTATCTGTTTCCCAAGCTGACAAGCAGAACAAACGTGATTTTTAACGAAATTAATGTCAGGTAATCCATCGACTATATTCTGCTTCTTGAGATAATTGATTGACTTGAAATTCAGATGATTCAGTTTCTTGTGTCATAGCCAATGTTTATTGCTAAGAGAAGCAACTAAGCATGTGGGAGTATAAACATGATTTGAGTTCTAAGAGACTCTGTAAGTATTTCCTTCTCTTTTTCCTGTTAACACAGTAGTTCCAGCAGAATCTCTAACTATACATGAATGCTTTTGAAAAGCCACAGAATACCCATTATCACATAGTTGGCTAATGCTGATAAGATTGTAACAAAGATTGTCAACTAATAACACATCACTAATAGTTATATTACCATGGATAATCTTACCCTTACCCATGGTTTTACCTTTTGAGTTGTCTCCAAAAGTTATCTTTGGTCCAGTACAGCTCACTATCTCGGAAAGTAGGTTTCTTTGTCCAGTCATGTGTCTGGAACAACCACTGTCCAAATACCATGTAGAGTTACTGATTTCTGCTTCCTTCTGCTGTTCCTCTCCAAATGTCGAGGTTGAGTCATTGTCTGCCATTAGACATTTGACTTCTTCTGCATCACTGTCACTGGAATGACTTTCTGAGTCAGATGACTCAGAACTAGAGTCCGCCCACTTAGATTTGCTTTCTTCGGCAATCATCGCTTTTCGATCTCTTCTGGACTTTTTGTCATTCCTCTTGTAATCCTTTCTCTTTTGATCATCCTTCTTTGGTTTAGGACAATCAGCAATGAAGTGACCTATCTTTCCATAGTTGAAGCATCCCATATCACCAGATGGTGAATCTTTCTTGAAGTTGCGATTGGGACCTTGATAGGTTCGATGGTTTTTCTTCATAAACCTGGAGAATTTCTTTACAAATAAGGACATAGCATCACTACTGATTTGTTCAGCAGTCTTCTCCATTGTATTGTCAATGATCACGGCAGGTGATGCCTGAGGTACAACTGCAGCAGCAGTAGAGGAGGTCGAGGCAGTAGCAGTAAAAGCAGTAGCAGCAAGAGCCTTGGTGGGTAAGCTTGAAGGCTCTTCTCCACTTCTCACTTCCAATTTGAACTCGTAGGCCTTTAGATCTGCAAATAAGTCATTGACCAAGCTACTGAATCTTTCATCAAACTCATTTAGAGTTTCACCAGCTCTCATTTTCAGATTTTCAAACTTCTGCATTGCTACAGACAGTTTATTTTCTTTTGTTTGCTCATTTCCTTCACATATCTGGATGAGCTTTTCCCAAATAACCTTTGCAGTAGAGCACATTTTTATCTTGCTGAAAGTGTTCTTGTCAAGAGTTTTATATAGTATATCATTCGCCACATTATCAAGATTGGCCTTCTTCTTATCTTCACTGGTCCATTCACTTCTTGCCTTTTCGACCATCTGTGGTGCACCGTCAGTAACAGCAACAGCTGTGTTAGGCTTTAAGATTTTCAGTGGACCATCTGTGATGACATACCACATGTCATCATCTTGTGCTGCAAGATGAGCTTGCATTCTTATCTTCCAGTCGTCAAAATCTTCCTTAGAGAACATAGGGATCTTGCTGAAGTGTGCCATTTGTTGTAGTTTTTCACAAACAAGAATAACCTGCTCTGATACCAATTGTTGAGGATCGAACTTGAGTTTAGATGGAGGGGTGAATAAACTCTACTCGTTTTTCGTTCTGATGAGGTACTAAAATCCTGTTAAGGATAGTAGTTGATCTTGTGCGAATACTTTCACCTGATTACAGCAGAACGTGCGGAAGCAATCTGATGAAGTAGTTGAAACAACAATAAAGCAGTAGACAGCAGTTGTTTATGGAAGTTCGAAGATAAACTCTTCTACGTCTCCCCTTCTTCTGTTTCCAGAAGGTATAACTAAAAGACTTTGGATATTACAGTACAACACTTGTACACACCCACTTCAGAAGGACTTACACCTCAGCCTACTGAAACTCTTAGTTTCTCAACTCACAAATATGCGAAACACAAAGTTCTGAAAAGACTCTTTTCCGATTACAGACTCTTCTGATAAAATATTAGTGCAGTAAAGATCGTGAAGAGTGTAAGAATTAGTAGCACAAGATGATCTACAAAAGATCATATATAAGCTATGAAGCGTGTGCTACTTTTCTTTGTGTTGAACTTTTAAAATGCTCAAGGAAAACTGATATTCGTTTGATAAGAGAGTAGCTTTGTTCCTTGAAAATGATATTATGCGAAGTGTCTTTTTAACAAGGATTTGATCCCAAGTATATATAATCGACTGAGTTCAACGTTCACAATCAGAGAAGTCTTCAGATAACTGATACAATCAGCTTTATTACCGAAATGGGTTCCTGCAGAAAAGCTATAAAACAATCAGTCTTGTTTTACTTAATTGGGTAATATGCATTAAATGACTCCGTATAGTATTTAATACTGCAATTAATACTAGTACTAGGAACTCTTTAACGGTAACAATTAAGATAGCAATGTTAGAAGACATTCTCTACTGGTTTGTATTGTTATCCTTTTTCTACTGGTTTAGTTTTACTAGAGCAGCAGCTACTGATAATTTATTCTGTTGTTCTGGTCTGCTGGTCTACTGGTTTTAGTTATCATCGCCACAATAAAATTCATATCTAACAGTTCGGTTAAGGTAGTTTGAGTACTTAGATGGGGGGTTGAATATACACTCTGAATTTCGTTTCCCTTTCAAATATGAATCAGTTCTTTGAGGAACTGATCTTGAAATCTTGTTTGTCGATATAAATCAATCAACTGATAGTAGTGCGGAAATAAACTGAAATATAGATTGATTACCAAGGAATGATATAATGTAAAACTGAAAGAATAACTGAAATGAACACACGAATTTTTTACGATGTTCGGAGAATTCAAATGCTCCTATATCACCCTTTCTATTTCGAGGATAGGTTTTTACTCAAATATTTTGATATATTATAACAGATTGTAATAATTCACTTCAGTTGTCTTACACACTGCCAAACTGAAACTCTTAGTCTACCAACACTTTTACAGTAATTAACTGAATCAATCTAGCTGCTAAACTGAACACTATGAATAAATACAATTAATTTAGAGCTGAGTGTGCGATCTGTAAATTAATAAAATACTCGAGAAATGTATCGCAACTGATTGAAAATTATAGATTGTTCATGTAGAGCCCAAAATCAGTACATGTAAATCTCATGCATTTATTTAATGATTAAATATTTTATTTAAGTTTAAAATGATTTTAATGGTCATGACTTATTTAATTTGTATTATTTTAATGTTTATGCGATGCAAGTTAAAATGTTTTATTGAGTTTCATGTTTCAGGCGATTATCCGATGCGAGATCGAGAAAAAGAGGCCGGGGACGATTGGTAATTTTAAAACGTGGTAATTTATTTTAATTTAGGATTGGGGAATTTTTAAATGATTTATAAGTTTGTAGCATTTTTAAAGTATAATTGAATTATTTAGTAATTTTAAAACTTTTAAAGATTTAGTACATGTTCATCGTTATTTTTAATTAATAGACTTTTAGTAAAGTTAGTGGTTGATTAACATTTAATTAGTTGTTAAATTTTAATTAAGCAATTTTTTTTCCCTAATTACTACCTAAACTCACACACACACACACACACACACACACACTCTTTTACACACACCTATACACGGCCAACACACACACGCACACATTTTCATTTCAGAATTTATATTTTTGAGAGCAAAAGAAACCTAGGGTTCTTGTCTAGAGAGCAGCCGACCCTCCCCTTCAATATTTCAGCATATTTTCGTTGAATTTTCTTCAAGCAAATCGCGCCATGTTCGTCTCGGATCAACCTCGCATCTTTCTCCGCGTCGGTATTGTCGTTTCGGTACTTTCAATTATCACAAGGCAAGTATATTCTTTCGTTTCTGCATCGATCTTTTCAAAGTAAATATTTTGATGTTTATTGTATGGAAACCATGTGATTGTTGTGAAAAAGTTTGAGAAAAAACGTTTGAAATGATTTTTGGATCAAAAATTTTAGATCTATGAATGTGTCTGCTATCATTTCGATTGCTGCGATTTTTCGATTGCTTTTCTGGTAAAACTTTCAACATATGAAAGTAGAACTTCTCGATACCTTCGATTTGATATAAGATTCGAAATATTTGGATAAAAATTGAGTGAGTTATGGTGTTTTTTTGAAATTATGTTATTGTTGTGTTTTTGAAGTTTTATGGTTGCAGGTTCGTTGGGGATCGACGGGTGATTGATAATGCGTTTAGGCATATCTAGAATGATTTTGGAATGAGTTTTGATGTTTCAACTCGTATCGATAGGCACTTGGTTGCATTAGAAATCGTAGAAAGCATTTTGGTGTCAAAACTCATGTTTATGGATTATGTTGTGTCATTGTTGTGCGTAGTTGTTTTGGGGACATTTGTTCGAGTCGAATCCTTGTCATAGCGTCCTAAGGTGAGTCTTGTTGCATCGGTTCGAGTCGGTTAAGCGTGACTTTTAAAATTGCATAAAAATATGTTATTTTGGGTTGGTTGTGCACAGGATTAGGCTGCAGTGCTCGCCAGGGAGCGCCGCAGCGCCCGTTCTGCGCAAGCCAGGCGCCGCGGCCCTGCCCTTGTGGCGCCGCAGTGCTTTTCCTGCGGCATTGCTAGCGCCTTCCTGCGCTTAGGCGCTCGTCCATGACTTTTTAAAACACTATTGTAGGCCCATGTCTTCTATGTTTTGGGAAATGTTCACACATCATTTTAGGATTTGTGTCGAGAGTGATGTCACGGTTTAGTACAATGATTAAAGGAGGTCGAGTATTTAGAAGGAGGGTTGAATAAAGACTTTGAATTTTTGTTTCCTTTTCAAATATGAATTAGGTATTTGAAGAACTGATCTTGAAATCTTGTTTGTCAATATAAATCAATCAACTAATAATAGTGCGAAAATTGACTGAAATATAGATGGAATACCGAGAAATGATATAATGTAAAATTGAGATGAACACACGAATTTTTTACGGATGTTCAGAGAATTCAAATGCTCCTACGTCACTGACCCCTTCTGTAGTGACCCGTTCCAGAATCACCTACTAATCAAGAACTAAGCACGCAATTAACTTAATTAAAAACAATCAGAGATAAATGCGGAAAATGGTCAACCAACGATAGTTATACAACCCAAAAGATATCCAGAACAACTTAGAAATAAAATATGCGGTACAACCATATCGAATAGAATAGTACTGAAGAACTAAACCAACCAGCTACTCAACGTCCTCATCATCCTCCTCCTGAGCCATCCAACCTGAGACCTGCCCCGATGGAATGGGGTGTCCAAGATAAACAAAACCGAGGACGTGAGCGATAAGAACGCCCAGTACAAAAGCATGAGTATACAGGCCTATATGAAATGCACATGCTATGATATGATACCAGGGTAGTCAAGAAATAGGAGTCACAAAAGATCTCAAATATGCTCAGTCTAGAGGCGCCAAGTGGATAGTCCGCGCGGTACTCCTCTGGGTCACTGCATCCACTACAAGATCAGACGTGGACCTAAAATGTCCCGGATCACCGAAGCCCTCCGGACCCGTCGGCCACTGTGTACTCTCGGTGTCCATGCGTCCACAAGACAGGGCTGAGCGGCCCCACAAGATATAGCTTATCTCGAAAGAGATACAGCTCAACAATAAAGGCTATCTCGAAAGAGATACGGCTCAAGATGAAATGTAACATGCAGCAATAAACGTGACATAATAGCATGCATCATATGACATATATCAATGCACCAAATAATCATGCAACACATATAAGAATGTATACTCGACCAGGATATCTCGGATAGTACTTTCGTACCTCAAACCAGCAGATCCTAACAATCCGCCCTAGAATCAAGCCTGCGTCCGTAGCCCACTGATGTCGCTAACTCCCAACTAGAGCACAGCTCCGCTACAAAACCAGTAGCTCCCCGCTAGTGCCTGAACCTCGGGAAAAGACTAAAAACCAAACGGAAACGACTAAAAATGCTCTGGAACGCTCGGACTTGGCGAGAAGAAGTGAAGCCTCGCGCCTCTATTTATAGCCAACGTTCGGACGATCCGATCCACTTCGGAAGATCCGATCCGGTACACTTCGGACGATCCGAACCCTGCATGTCTTCTACGTGTCCAGCCACCTGGCTCGGACGATCCGAACCCTGATCGGACGATCCGAATCCTGCATGCCTTCCACGAGTCCAGCCACCTGGCTCGAACGATCCGAATCCTGTTCGGACGCTCCGAAACCTGATCGGACGATCCGAACCCTGTTCGGTCCTTCCGATCCCACCGAAATATAATTAATCCAATAATTAACTCAAATTAGGCATCGGGATACTACACCTTCTATCACGAGGATAGGTTTTTACTAAAAGACTTTGATATATTACAACAGATTATAATAATTCACTTCAGTTGGTCTTACACATTGCGAAATTGAAACTCTTAGTCTATCAACACTTTAACAGTAATTAACTAAATCGTTCTAGCTTGTAGCCTGAACGCTATGAATAGATACAATGAATTTAGAGCTGAGTGTGCGATATGTAAATTGAAAAAATACTCGAGAAATGTATCGCAACTAATTGAATATTGTAGATTGTTTGTTTCTTGCGTTTCACCAACCTTCTTCAACTTATTCGATCAGCTATAAATAGTTTTCGATCCCAACGGTCGTATTGAATGCATTAAATGACTATATACGTTGAATCGTCATCTATTTAATTTGTCTGACAGTCGTACGAGGTATTCAGACTGTTTTGTTCTAATTCATATGTTCTGCTTTGGTACAATCTGTCATTCTGTCTGCTGATACTTCAATTGATAACGTGGGGCAACTGATTAGGAGTCAATTGATCATCCGATCAGTTTAGCTGGACATTATCAGTTCTACCTGATGTCCTATCAGTTATGAATACTTTAGTTGATAAAGGTTTTTCCAATTTAGTTCAAACGAAGTTTCAGTATTGATTACTCAATTTGTTTGATTAGTTTGGTTCTTCAGTTCTCCTACGGATTCTCTTGTCAAACTCCGAAACTTATAATATTCAAACAATTTCCTCATTTTAGGTGTTTGAAAAAACTTAGATTTCTTGAACTGTTGATTGATAACAAAACTGATTGTAGATAAAATAATGTACAGATTCGTACATAATCAGGAATAATAATTTTATTGATTTTTAAAGAGGTGTGTATAGATTCGTACAAACATTTCAAAAAGAATAGACAATCTCTAGACTAACAATTGACTTAGGACACTAGATTATTTCTGCTCAGCTAGGTCCTTTATCAGTTGGTTTGTCTGGTTTACTTCTTTTCTTGTTGTTTGTCCCTGCTGCTTCTGTTGGCTTCCCCCTTTTTGTCAACAACCGCCGCTTTGGAAAAGAAAAGGAATGCTGAACTGACCTATGCAGATACCTCAGACAGCTGATTCTATACTATGTCAATCTTCTTAGTTAGACTTGTATGAACAAAATCAATTTAGTTGCTAAGTAGTTCCTAAGAGGAGATATGTGTAGGAATTTTAACTGATTCTCTTTTTATTTTGTCGACCGTTTCGAAGAGGGCAACTCCATCCTTTGTTAGCTTCTTCAAGTCTTTCATTGTGTGAACTTTCAATGTGTCCAGACATAAAGAATGCAAAAGCTGAGTAGATTTGATCTGAGATATATTAGAACTAAGATTGGTCAGTTCAGATAGAATACTGTTCAGAATTACACTGCTGCTAGTGACAGTTCAGGGGAGAATTATTCAGTAAGAGCATTTTCCTTCCCCTTGCCCTTCTGAGAAAATTGTTCTACGACAAGCTGATCTGGGGCATCATCTTGGTGTTTATCTACTAATTGCTAGTTCATCTATTGTTGCTTCTTGAACTGACTAACTGAGAGGTTGATCTTGATTATTAAATGCAGAGCTAGATTCCTCGGCAGTCTTCTCGGTAATCAGTTTCTTAGCAGCTTCAGTCAGAAAGAAAGTCTCAGGAATTATCAGGTTTGATTATGGCAATTCTGCTGCAGTTGATGTTTCATGGACTGAAGGAGTGACAATTTGTTCAGTTGGGGATTGAATTGCTTCAGTTTGGACTTCCGCTTCGGTTGTTGATATCATTTCTTGATCTTCAATAGTTTCAACAAAGTTATCATCATCTGAATCATCTTTATATTCCATTTGAATATCCTCAACGTTTTACTATAGCATTTCATCCACATTTGCTAATTCCAAATCTTCTTCAGTGTATGTAGACAATTGTGCTGTTGATTCAGAAACTGGTAGGATAATCAAAGTTGCGGATGAGGAGTGATCATCGACGGAGAGTGGAGCAGGGACCTCTTGAACCAGTTCAAATGTTTGGACCAAAAATGACTTTGATTCAATTGGAGCTATCAACTGCTCCTCTGCTGTTTCAGTTGGGATGACCTCCTCTGCTGGTTTAGAACTGCTGGTCTGTAGTGGACATGTAGTTGTTGTCCCATCTCCCAATTCTTAACTTTCATCTAGAGAGAGATGAGATCAGAGTCCAATTGTTGAAAAAACTGCTCTATCTTCATATGCAGTAGGACCAGCTGGATCATAATTCATACTTAATTCAGCTTTCACCTCTGCAAGCCTCTTGATTCTCATAAGATTGAAGAATTATGACTTATTTACATGGCTTGGGCAGCTGTGGTGGCTTTGACAGCTTTCATAACAGCTGATTCTAGAGAGATGAATTGCTTCAGAACTTCTTTCTTCTTTAGTTTCTTTGCAAGAGTGATAGTTCTGAATTCCATCCACTCGTCATAATGCTCTATCTTCAGCTCTGCATGTTCATTAATGGCTTCCATAATTAGGTCAATTTGAGTCTAAATGGCATTGCTGGGTCGTGATTCTTCATTTAGCTTTGCCTTGACCGTAGGATCAGTTAGGGCATGAGCAAAATCCATAGCTGAACCAGTTGTGTCCACCACCTCTCTGATGATCACTCCTTTTGGGCTTTCCAGCGGTAGGATTGTGGGGCAGACGACTGTTGTGAGAGGAGCTGAAATTGCGATCAATTTCAGCTTCTCTCCAAATTCAGTTATGATGGTTGAGGGGTAGTCAACTACAATATTTTTCTTCAGTTTGGCTGCAGATGAAATTGATTGAATTGGTACTGCAGGAAGAGGTAGCTCAGGTGCTGATATTCAATACTATTTCGACTTCCCTCTATCATTCCGGACATCTAATATTTCCTATTGTTGAAAAAAATTTTGTAACCAGTTGGATATCTTGGACATGTGTTTTCCCCAAGTGAACATATATCCTTGAAAAGATAGTTATTTTGGTTCAATCTAAGACTTTGATTTCTTTGTAGAATCGATTTGTTTTAGATTTAGATACTTGATTTCTGTATTAAATGAAACTCGATTTTTTTTGGATAAACTACCTGAACAACTTTTATGAATATTTCTAGAATTTCTATAAATTGATTTCTAATAAACAATTATCAATAATCTATATTAATAAAGTGTATGAAATTTGATAGGTAATAGAATATGATCAATTACTTTCTTTTATCACATCTTTTCCTGGAAATTTTTATGCAACATCATGGCTCAGCTAAAATATCTATCTTCCAGGTTGTAGGAAACTATTGGATAAATTATTCCAACAATTTGTTTTGCATATAGATTTTTGAGATGGTTTCTTATATCAAAGTTTGAATATTACCCATTAGTTTTATCGTATATAACAATATCAATGGGTGAATCTATTTGTTCTATAAAACTAGCTCTTTTCGTGATCGAGATTCCTCCAATATGAGTCCATGACATGGTTCATGGTACTCATGGCTTTACTTTCTACAATTACTCTTTTATTCGTACAAATAGAATTAATTGCGTCTTTATCTGATTTCCTCGAAGTTGCACAGGGATTTTTGTTTCCCTTATGTAAACCTTATAGATTACATGAAGTTGCACAGGGATTTTTGTTTCCCTTCTGAAAAAGCAATAGATTAGATGATTATTTAAGTTTTTTAGGCCAAGTTTTTCTAAAAACTTTCTACCTATCTTGAAGAGAATCTTTGATATCTCTATAGGCTAGGATTTTATCTCATGATCATTTAGAGCAAGTTATGAGATATGGTTGTCTGAATAAATAAACAAGACAAATCTTCATGTGTATCTTGTCAAACCACTTTGTCTTCAATCAGATTCTGATTCTGTTCCATCAGAGTCTACTTGAATTAAGACTTTTTTTCTTGATATATGCCCTCGTTTGAAATAATATCCTCAAACTGATATACTTTAACTAAATCTTAGTAATAAACCGCTTCTTCATGGTTCGAAACACATTATTCTCTTTCTATAATTTTATTGACAATTGGTCAAAATGTGACATCTTTTCCATACGTCCAAAAATTATAATATTTAAAACATTGATTAGCTCTAGTATGAGCTATTCTTGTTGGTGTTTGTCTCATACTTTGAGATGAGTTTGATGATTGAGACTAAATCCTACTCTTGATGGTCCTCTTTTTTGTTCAGATTGGTAAGATCTGTTTTTTTTCTGGTCCATATTGTTACCAGTTTCCAAGAAATACTTGCATTTTTCCCATTTTTGGGATAAGGAAAAGATATAAAGATCTTTCTTTTCTACCTTTGTGGTACTTCTAATAATTGTTGGCAGAAAATTTTTTTTAGGATTGGTTGGGAGGTTGTTTTTAATTATTTAAAATATGATTGATATTTTTTCATATTTTTGAAAATAAGGGGTTTTGAGGTGATTTTATACGCCAGGAACGTTTTGACGACCCGTCTAATAAATTCTCAAACTTATTTTAACAAATTTTTTTAATATTTTAATTAAGTACTAATGGGCCTAAGCCTTATTAGTGACTTAATTAAGTATTTGATGATAGAACCCCCCCTCCCAAAACCCTCATAACCCACGCCCACTTTCAGATTTCACTCCAAAATTCTCCCCAACATAATTACACGGCACACACCCTAGTTTTGAAGGGACTTCAAGGAAAAATTCAAGCCAAGGCCCTCGTCTTCGTCGTCGTTCTTCAATCTTCAACGGTTATTCGTGCGTATGCATACATGTGTATTAAACTCTTGATTTGTGGTTCCAAAATCATGTTTTTATATTTTTAAAGGGGCTGTCATGATTAGGACTTGATCAAGCACTATTTTACATGAGTTTAGAGTCCTAAGAACACACCAAAACTTTGCACATGAAGAAACATTCAAGTTGGAACCACTTTCTGTCGTAAGAGATCTTAGGGGCTCGGTTTTTGACTTGGGTGCTTGGCTTGGATTTGGTTGGGACCAAGGCTTGGCTAGGGTCCGTGAAAGGTCAAGGGTAGGGTCCTATCCATGCTAGGACTCGAGTTAAGAGGGCTAGGGAGGAGTCCTAGCAAGCTAGGACTACCACTCGAGAGAGCCCATGCTGTCACGTTTTGTGGAGCAGAGCATGGGCTCAGGGGCTTGGGCTGGGCTAGGTCAAGTGTTTAGGGTCCTAGGAGGCTTCACAAGAGGCTGGGTTGATGACTGGAGTCCTAGGCACACAAACTTGGAGTCCACGCAGAAAGGGAGTCTCGGCCACTTCATGCATCAACTTGGGTGGTTTGGTTTTGGGTCTTGGATTGGTTCCTAAGGGTTTTAAGGGTCCAGTAGGGTCCATAGGGGTCTTGGCTCGAGGTTGGCTCATGATGGCATGGCTTGTGGGTTCAAAGCTTGGCTCGGTTAGGGTTTCTTCTTGGAAATTAATTCGAAACACGGCTCAAAGGGGTCGAGTCGTGGTTCATGAGGGCTAAAATAATATAAAATTTTAAGTTTTGAATTTAGGAATTTTATATTAAAGTTTGAAATTATTCGGGATTTAAAATGCATTAAAAACTAATATTAAAGATTAATTAAAAAGCATAGTATTTAAGCTAAATAAAATTATGAGAATTTTAATTTAGGCTTAAATAATTATTTGGGACATGTTAGAGTCAATGAAAGTAAGAAAAAGTCAAATTCGAGGAATTTTACCTCCATGGGTAAAACGGTAATTTTACACATAAAAGTTAGTAAACGTCATGACAGTGTCTTGAATACTATGTTATATGCTAATATGATTATTTTAAATTCTTATAAATTTTTATACGTTAAATTATGATTTTTAAATGTTTATGGATTTTTATCATTTAATATTGACATTTAAAAGATATGTTGCATGCTTGGTTTAAAATAAAAACGATATTATATGCATGTTTTTGTTAAGTGATGAAAATACGAAATGTTGAAGGACGTGAAGAGGATTGTGACTAATACGATGATATGTTGGAGATATCGTGAGGGTTAAAGTCCTAGTGAGAGCCCGACGATTGTGTTTCGACGGATACGAATACGTTAATATGTAATACGTTAGCCAAGCCTCAGTTGACTGGTGAGAGTATCGCTGATGTCCCTGCTGCACAGTACTGTGGTTTTATATATATGGATTCATCGCTCAATACAAATACGAATACGATCATAATCATGAGTTTAATTCAACAAACACGAATACGAATATGAATATGAATATGAATATATTTATATGAAAATGTTTATGTTTAAAGTTTATGCATTATTATGAAAATGTTATTTTACGTACAAGTAGTTTTCACTATTGTATATGATATGTATACATATTATTTGTTATCAAGAATATTATGGTTTGAGTCTTTAGACTCACTAGGTGTGACAGATGCAGATGATTACGATAATAATTTTATTGGAGGTTTTGATGGTTGACCTGACTGGACTGAAGGTGCGCATGACCCGAGGACCATCGCTTCTATTTTTCGCACTTATGATTTACGTTAAAAGATTTTTACGACTTTTTATTTATGATTTTTTAGTGGTTTTGAGATGATAATACTTTTGGTAATATTTGAAAAGATTATTTTTAGGTTTGGTAAAATATTTGACGATTTCATGTTTTGACTATTTGCTTTGATTTTCAAATACTAGTTTGTTGTTTTATTTTAAAAATGGTGTAAAGAAATAGTTTACATATTTGTTTGAGTGTTAGGCCGATGCAATAGTTAGGTTTTTTTAATCAAAACGAAGAGCAGACGTTTCAAAAACAATGTATCAGTACTCGACTGATATGAAAATTCTTAGCACAACTGATCTTTACTAGATCGAATATTACAACAGTAAGTGCTTTGTGCTTCTTGCTCAATGTATAGCCTGAAAGCTATTGATGTGTATGATAAGCTTGAGCGTTTTAAGAATAAGCTTTGAAAGAATATGTGCATAACCCTTGTGATGAGGTTTCATTATATTGATAACTCGGTAACCTCTTCTCATTTGCTCTTATCGGCTATTTATAGGCTTTGCTTCCAACGGTAACAATGAATGTATTTTGAATCTTTATATTCGTTGTTTGTCATGTCAACATTTCTCTGACATTCGTACACTGTAGTGTTCCTGAAATACGGTGATCCAGCTGCTATTTGTACAATTTGTCGGTGGTTGGGCTACGTCCTTTTTACTGACGACATGTACTCCTTTAAGCCGATAGGATAAACTGATGATTGTGTAACTGATCAGTTATCAACTAATTGTTTAGTTGTCTGCACAGCTTTGGTTAGCTTAGATCAGTTCGGTTGCCTTTGATACGCATTGATCTTCAGTTCAGGGCAACTGTCAGTTACGAAACTTTCAGTTCAGTTACCTTTAGTTTTTTTGATCAGATGTTCATTCTTTTCTCGCTTAGTTTTTCAAACTCCGAAATTAAGTTTCCAACAATTTCCCTCTTTCAGGTGTTTGACAAAACCTGGAATATATGAACTGATCATACTGAACTCTTGTAGATAAGATAATCTTTTATTTTCAATGTACAGATTCGTACAAAGAACAAAAGAATAAAGAATTTTTGAATCAAAGAATCTTTAACTGATTAAAAATCTGCCAAACTCTTCAACTGAATAAGAATATGAAGACTGTCTTCTAACTGATCTGGATCTCTTTATTTCTTTGCTCTTTTGTCAGCTGGTTCTTGATCAGTCAGTTGACTAGGTCTCTTCTTGGATAGCTTCTACTGATCTTCATCTTCTTCCCTCTTTTTGTCAAACGCATCCACCCTGTTGTGTAATGCACGAACTTCCGAAGTGACATTCGATATGGCATTCACTATATGTTCTTGCATCAAATCCAATCTCTTTGTGACAACGTTCTGCAAGAAATCCATGCTTTTTTTGAACATTTCTTGAGCGTGTAAATGAGCCTCAATCGTCAGTCGGTCCTTCCTCAACTAATCTATTTGGAGAAATAGTGCAGTTACATCGTTTGTAACCTGTTGTAAATTCTTCATAGTGTTCTCCTTTATAGAATCAATCTTCAAAGTGCGCAGCAGTTGGGTTGACTTGATATCAGAAATTGATAAAATCACATGGTGAAGGTTGGTCTAAATGTCTTCGATCATGGATATAGTAGCCGTTCGTATCTCAAGAGACATAGCTCCAGAGGATTCTAGTTCTTGCTCTGTTTTCTTCATTAAGTATTACCAAGGCTCTATCAGTTGATTCAGTCACAACATTAGCCATTTCTTGAACATCTTCTGTTATTGCTTCCTTTTGAAGTTTTGGAGAAGGAGTGAAAATCTGAACAACAATTGAGCTGGAAAGCGCTTCAGTTTCCTTATCAACTGATACTGTAGTTGGCTCTTCAGTTTGCACTTCTTCAGTTGGTTTCTTGTGCAACTGAGCCACTTCAGTTTCAGCTAGGACTGCTTGTTCAGTCGTGGCAACCGATTGAATTGGTTCTTCAGTTTCTTGGAAAATAGCCTCTGAGGCTGGTTGTTCAGTTACGCTTGGTTCTTCAACTGCTTCTCTAGTTAGAATATTCAGCTGGATATCAGTGGCAACTGATTGTATGACTTCGTCGATATTTTCCATTGATAATTCAGCATCAGTAGAGTTGAAGATCTGCATGAGAAGATTGAAGAGCAGAAGTTGACTGTTGAGCATCCTTTGAAGAGGGAACAGTAACTGGCTCAGTTGATTCAGCAACTGGTTCCTAGGATGGCTCTGGTTGTTGAGCTGATTGTTCAGCTTGCTCTTCAGATGAAGGACTTTGGTAATTTGTTGGAATGGTTAACTCTTGATCCATTTGATAGACTTTGAAGTCTTTGTATGAGGCATAGACAAGGAACATTCTGATTGCTTCCAGTCTTGCAACTTGTGCATATGTTTCATCGTAATCAATTCCTTCTTCTTGCCTATATCCTTGTGCTACAGACCTCGCTATATTGCGCACTACTGAACCATCTTCGTTCAGTTTATTTATGTATACAGCCACTTGGTACCTATAATGATTTTAGAAACTGGTCTTGGAACTCAGTTTCATACATTGTTATGGGTAAACTGATTTAGCTCTTCTTGCATAGAATTAATCCAGTTAGGGTCAGCAAGAGCTCATCAGTATTCTTTAGTTCCATTTGAGAAATAAAAGTTGAATGAATAAATAAATTAATCTTTGGATTTCGAGTTCTTACCGGATCAGATGGATTACCTATCACCAATTCTGGTGGATTTGATTTCTTCCATCTGTATTCAGCATTTGTTGCATCGATTTCAGCAAATGTTTCAGTTGGCAACTGAATGTTCTCTTTAGTTTCAGTTGCTGCTGCTTCAGTTGGTATTTGAATATGATCATTATGCTCTACCAACTGATTATCATGAATAATTTCTTGTTCAACTGATTGATCCAGCACTTCTGCTTCTTGTGTTTGAAGAATATTTTGATTGGTGTGATTTTCTTCTTCACTATCATCCTCAAAACTTATATCTATAAAGCGATCAACTAGCTCAGCTAGATCAGTTGGCTTATCAGTTAGTACAGATTCATCAAATACAACATGAATTGTATTTTCGATATTCAAAGTGCATTTGTTAAATACTCTATAAGATTTACTAACGGATGAATAACCCAAAAATATTCATTTTGCAGATTTAGCATCAAAAATTTTTAAATGATTTTTGCCATTATCGTGAATAAAGCATCTGCAGCAGAATATTTTGAAATAAGAACCATACTTTTACGTCCATGCCAGATCTCATATGGCGTTTTAAAATGATTTTTATTAATCATTGATTTTTTCTGAGTGTATCATGCAGTGTTTACTGCTTCTGCGCAAAACCTCTGAGAAATATCAGAATCAGCCAGCATTGTTCTAGCAGCTTCTTTAAGGGTTCGATTTCTTCTCTCAGCTACTCCATTGTTCTGAGGTGTTCTAGCTTCTGAGAACTCATGCCTATTTCCAATATTTTCTAAAAATTGAGAAAGGTTTTCATTGACAAACTCAGTCCCTCGATCGGACCTTATTCTGTCCATTCTAACTGATTTTTCATTTAATATTCTTTGAAAATTTTAATTAGTTGTGCATCAGTTTTGTCTTTTGATTTAAAAAAGATAACCCAAGTAAATCTTGAAAAATCATCGACGATCACCAAGGTGTATTTCATTCCCCCTAAACTCATGACTGTTATGGGACCAAAAAGATTCATATGTAGCAGTTCTAAGCATCTGGAGGATGATTTACGACCCTTATTTTTAAATGAAGATCTTAATTTCTTACCAAACTGACATGCTTTTGTCTTTTGAACAATCTATTTTGGGCAGACCAGTTACAAGATCATGATTACTCAGATTAGCAATAGACTTAAAATTTAGGTGGTTCAACCTTGCATGACACAACCAGTTTTAAAATATTTTGAAGCCATAAAACATACTGGTGCATATGGTTGATCAGTCCAACTGACTTTGTAAGTATTCCCACAACGATTGCCAGTTAAAATGATCTCATCAGTTGAGTTTCTAACTGTGCAAGTGTGTATGTTGAACTGAACTAAGAAATTATTGTCGCATAACTGACTGATGCTAATCAAGTTATACTTCAAATTATCAACTAGTAACACATCTTTGATAATAAAGTTACCATGAATAAGCTTACCCTTACCCACAGTTCTACCCTTAGAGTTGTATCCAAAACTGATGTTTGGACCAGTGTATTTGATCAGTTGGGATAGCAAATTTTCATTCTCTGTCATATGTCGTGAGCAACCACTGTCCAGATACCAGATTGATTCTTTGGTTGTACCTGTCACCTGCAATCACACACAATATATAATCTTGTTACCCACATCTATTTGGGTCCTAAACTGGTTAGTTCTTTAGGAACCCAAACTTGGATCAGTCTAACTGAATTTCTGTTGTTGTGTTCCAAATGGTTTTTCTCGGCTTGTGTGTGCTTGGTGTGTTGTGTGCAGATGAAACAGTATAATTGTGAACCTTTTTCAACTGTTTGTTCACCCGATATCTCCTTTGAGCTGGCTTACAGTTATAGTCATTCCTAGAGTTTTTATTTTGTGACTAAACTTTTTAGACGTCCAGTTTCTTGAATTAGTTGAACTCTTCGGGCTATACCCAATTTCAAACCATTTTGCATTGCACTCAGGTTCAATCGGTTGAACGTTTGGTTTACTTGGTTCAAAAGATTCTTCTACCACTACTGATTTGACAAAGTTAATATATTCACTTTGCCTATATTCAGTTTTGGCATAATATCACTGGTAGAGGTTTCATCTTGGTTGCTAAAGCCTAAACCAGTTTTATCAGTAACTGATTGTTTCATATCTTGCATTTCAGCTAGTGCAACTGATGATTTATTCCATGCATGAATAAGCTCAGTTTGCTTTGAATTTTCAAGCGTTAATTTCTGAATCATAGACTGATTCTTTTTTCTTTCAGCACTTCAGCTCAGCAATTTCCCGTTTAAGACTCAATAGTTCAACTGATTCTTCAGTTTCAGTTTTATTATCTTTAGGGTCAGTTTGCTTTGCTTTGGCCTTCTCAAATGAGAAGGCAAGCTCGTGATACTCGTTGACCATGTCATGTAATGTAGAAATAAGTTCATCACGTGTAAAGTCAATTGAACTAAAATCGAATACATGTTCACTGGTTGATTCTAGTTTTGTCTCATTCTCCATCAGACACTTTACTTCCTCTTCATCGTTGGAGCTGTTCAAGCTCTCAGATTTTGATTCATAGCTCTCAGTTTCTGTCCATTTAGATTTACTTTCCTCAGCTAGAAGAACTTCGTGTTTCTTTCTGAATTATTTCTTATCATCCTTAGTTCTTCTCCTGTGCTCAAGTGATTTTTTTCCCTTTTCAGTTGAGCATCGACGGTCCTTCTTTGGTTTAGCACAGTCATCAATAAAGTGTCAAGCTTTGCTACAATTGTAGCAAGCATTTGGTTATTCTTTGGAGTTATTCTTTTGATAGTTCGTTGGTAAGAACCTTGATTTCTCCTCATGAATTTTGCAAATTTCCTTACAAATAGCTTCATTGTTTAGGTGATCAGCAGGTTTCTCAACTGAACATGTT
Source organism: Primulina eburnea (assembly GCF_022965805.1). NCBI lineage: Eukaryota > Viridiplantae > Streptophyta > Magnoliopsida > Lamiales > Gesneriaceae > Primulina > Primulina eburnea. The sequence continues at coordinate 31,144,306 of NC_133104.1, forward strand.
GGTTCCATTTTATGAGCACTTAGAGCGGTAGTAGCTGCTGGTGTAGAATGTTCTCCTTCTCTTGTTTGCAGCTCAAACTCGTAGGCCTTCAGATTATTCAGGTCCTTTGATTCTCGCATGGCCTCGCATGGCCATGGTCTTAACATCTCATTCCTTGGGAAGACCTCAAACCACTTTCAGCGCTACTTTTTATTTGAATACACTTTTCCAAGTAAATTCAAATCGTTTATTATGTTGCTGATTCTTTCATCATATTCGTGCATGAACTCTCCAGTTTTCATCTTGATATTATCAAACTTTTGAACAACAACTGAGAGTTTATTTTCTTTGGTTTGCTCATTGCCTTCGAAAAGCTGAATTAACTTCTCCAAGATTTCTTTGGCAGTCTTGCACATATTTATTTTGCTGAAAGTAATTTTGTCCAGCATTTTGTACAAGATGTCTTTAGCCACATTGTCCAAATTGTCTTTTTTTTTTTATCTTCAGCTGTCCATTCATCTCTGCGCTTTTCAATATGGTGTGGTGCACCATCAGTTATGGCAAGAACAATATTTGCTTTCAGTATTCTCATTAGTCCTGTCAATAATAACGTACCACATATCGTCATCTTGTGCAGCTAGATGAGCTTGCATTCTAATCTTCCAATCATCAAAATATTCTCTGGTAAACATTGGGATTATGTTGAAGGAATACATGGTAATCAGTTTGTAGATAGGAATATTCAGGAATAAAACTCAACTGCTCTGATAATACTTGTTAGGATCGGTTGGAATGTGAAAAAATGTTTAGACGGGGGGTTTGAATAAACACCTGACAATTTTCACAACCTTTTCAAATAATGAGTCAGTTTAGTGATAAACTGAACTCCGAAATCTTGTTAGTCAATGTCAATCAGTTAACTAATGAAAGTACGGAAATAAACTGAATGATAGATAGAAAAAAACTGAAATTAAGAGACACAAGATTTTGTGGATGTTCGGAGATTTCAATCACTCCTACGTCGCCCCTTCTATCTCAAAGATAGGATATTCACTAAAAGACTTTGATCTATACAACTACTTGTACTAACCCAATTCAGTTTGGAATTAACACTGTCAAGACTGAAACTCTTAGTATTGATACAATGTATCAGTACTCGACTGATATGAAAATTCTTAGTACAACTGATCTTTACTAGATCGAATATTACAACAGTAAATGCTTTGTGCTTCTAGCTTAATGTATATCCTGAAAGCTATTGATGTGTATGATGAGCATGAGAATAAGCTTTGAAAGAATATGTGCAGAAGAGTTGTGATGAGGTTTCAGTATATTGATAACTCGGTAACCTCTTCTCAGCTGCTCTTCTCGGCTATTTATAGGCTTTGCTTCTAACGATAACATTGAATGTATTTTGAATCTTTATATCCGTGGTTTGCCATGTCAACATTCCTCTGACAGTCGTACACTTATCGTTCATGAAATGAGGTGTTGTTGCTGCTCTTTGTACAATATGTCGGTGGTTGGGCTACGTCCTTTTCACTAATGATGTGTACTCATTTTATCCGATAGGATAAACTAATGATTGTGTAACTGATCAGTTCTCAACTAATCGTTCAATTGTCTGCACAGCTTTGGTTAGCTTATATCAGTTCGGTTGCCTTTGATACACATTGATCTTCAGTTCGGGCAACTGTCAGTTACGAAACTTTCAGTTCAGTTACCTTTAGTTTTCTTGATCAGTTGTTCAATCTTTTCTCACTTAGTTTGTCAAACTCCGAAATTAAGTTTACACAAATTTTCTCTACAAAATAAAAGAGTATGTTTATTAATGTCCATTGATATGTCGAAGTTCTTTTGTAATTCTGTCAAATGACATCATTCTGCCAATTTTTTTAGAGCATCTGGATTGCCAGTGAAACGTATGCTTCTTAAAATACTACTGAAATATTTTTTTAAAATCTATGACCTAAAATACACACACTCATAAACATATAAATAAGTTAATCATGTTTTTCAAAATTCATCCAATCACTGAATAAAAATAACTGTAGTTTCACAAAATCTTAAAATGTGACTTCATCGAGGAGTTACTGTTTAAAAATGAACACCATCGAATATCTAAAATTCTGACAATCACCAGAGCATAAAATCATGAACATGTGAAACTACTGTATAAAACCTCTGATCCTCGGGTTATCAAGTGCGTCCCCAGCTTCACCTACTCAGTCTTCAGTGCCTCCAGTCTCCACATCCCCATGATCACTTTCATCAATCACACTTGGTGAGTCTAAAGACTCAACACACCTGAACCATAATAACAAGTACATATCATGCAACAGTGAAAAGTACTGTAATTAAAATAAATTTATTGATCATTAAAATCATAAACATGAACTTAAACATGTCGAGTCATATCAAATCGTGTCATATAATATCATCATATACGAGTTCATATTTCTTTATTGAATTCAGATCATTAGTTGTGACTTTCATTTCAGCTCTACGTCGATGGATCCATCTACGTATAACCACAATACCCGGTGGCGGGGACATCAGCGACGGTTTTACACATCCACCGAGCCTTGACCTTACATGTTCATGTTCGTCACAACCAACTCACCTCCTTAAAAAACATGTCATCATGTTCATCACGTGTAAATTTCATGCATATACATACATTTCCTTAAAACAAAGCATACAACGTCTTTTCTAGTATTAACATAAAAATCATGTTCATAATCAACATATACATTTTAAATATGCACAAATGGTTATTAGGGCACTATCAGGACTGCTAACATAACTTGGTTGCAAAAATGACTAGTTCCCAACTACACTTATCGAACGCCTTAAAACGTAATTGTAATCATTTCTTATGCGTAAATTCGAGCCCATACTTTAACTTCTATAATCCAATTAAAACTTAGACCGGAGTCCCAGTTTTAACCTAAATCTTAAACATAGTCCAGAGACTTTTAACCAAACCCCGTGTGACCCAATAAAACCTTAATAACCTCGGACACATTGACATAAAAACACCCAAAACGAACCATGCTCATCAAAATCATTTACCCTCAAGTGCAGGACAAGCGCCTAGGCGCTGGCTGAGTATTGTTGCGGCGTTTGTAAGTGCCTAGGCGCCATGCATCAGCACTGTGGCGCTACAAGACCCGAAGCTCAAGCGCTGCGGCGCCAAGTGAGCAGCGGCGAGGCGCCACCCCCTGCGACATAAAACCCCAAATCAAATTTGAAGCCAAACTCTACCCCACGCCCAACCGGTCCAGGACCAGGCTTGAACCAGACTTCCTAAACCAACACTAACCCTTACTGAACTTCCCTAGACGTGGCCCTCAGCCCCATGCACTCGAATACATGTGAACCACCCGAACTCTCCAAAACTGAGCCACAAACACGGGAATTCCGATCGGCCTCATGCCAACCCAATCCACATCTGAACCTAGCGCTTAATATCATCAACCATATGTGATTTGATTCCTCTAACCCTCGATCTGGCAGCCCCTTGAAAGACATGTCAAAACGATATATACATGAAAGTAAAAATCATATACATGAAAAAAAAAACGTGTAAATGGTGAGCCGAATCATTCGATCCGACATGTATCATGCATAATAACTCCAAAACATGTATTATTGTGTAAGATGAGAAAGTAAAGGAATCACGCGTGCCTCAGTATAAAAACGTTCAATGAAATCGAACCAACGAAGCGAGGGACGAGCACCGGAGAGATGGGACAAGCTTCTACTAAATTTTCCTTGCAAAAATACACAAAGCTGCTGTTGAGTTTTCTTGAGGTGGGTGGCCGAGAGAGGGGGGTGGGGGTAGGGTTTTGGGGAGTGAAAATTTTGCATAATAGTTAATTAGGATAATGGGCCTAGGTTTAAAATATTTGAGTGTAGATATCTAGGCCCAAAATCACAAAAACAAATCCATTAGGCCCAATGACATGTACGTAAAATATTTCGTTTAGGTACGATTTCGAAAATATTACCCGAACCCTCAAAAAGTCCTCAGCTTAGCTAAAAATCGTCTTCCCGTTTAAAATATGAATCGGTGCATAAAAATACCTTAAAAAGACTCATTTTCGTAAACTCATTTTTAATTCACCATAAATTAAATAGTTGAAGGTAATTATTTAAATAAAACATTTTCTTAACTGTCACCGGTCTTCGTTCCTCATTCGCGCGTAAAGCACTGCTAAAAGCCCGTAAAATTGAAATCTAGTAACTCGTGAAATAAAAGCATATAATCATGTCCTAATCGTATTAATGTATTAAAAATAATAACTCAGAAGAAATTTTAATATAACTCTAAATTTGCATGCAGTCAGGTTACGTCGTTCAAATTTGTAGACCTTACAGCCAAGGATCTATTCCTTATTAGCATTTCTCTTTAGGGGCTTATCATTTTGGCTAAGAATAGTTGTACTGCTATGTTTTCTTTGGCTCTTAAATTCTACCTTTATTGAGTGATAATATAATATATTCATCCACTAATTAGATATCCTCTATTAAATATTATACGGAGCTTGAGTATATTTATTTTTATTCTTTGTATTTTGACTATTGAAAAAATCTACCTTTATAAATTGAGCTTTAAATAGGGTAGTCATTCTTTTAGATATCTTACTAAGAGATTATCCGACTAGGACTGACTCTCTGATCTATGCGAATTCACGTCCCAAGAAATTTAGCTGATCTTATAAGAGTCATTTACTAAATTTTTTAATTAATCATTCCCTGTTCATGTGTTCCAGCTGTTTTTTAAGTCCAGCACATAAAAGTTAAGCACAAGCCCATAAAAATGTATTGGTTCTAAAACAACATCCCCGTAGAGTGTGTGGTACAAGTTAATTTGATTATTTCTTGAATGTGTCTCCTTTGGATGTGCTTTTGCACCAACATGGAAATCACATTGGGATCCTCCAATGTTTATTTCATAATATCCTACACTTTATATTAGAAATCATTAAGACCAATCTTTTTTATGGTTTTCATCAGATTGTCTTATTTTCTAATAAATATTTCTTCAATTTTTCTTGGTACATATTATTGTTGGTTGTCATAATTTTATACCATCTTTTGGATTTCTCTAAAATCAGTTGAGAGTATAGAGTAATTCGATATTATTTTTAGGAATCTATTATTTTGAATCATAATTTTACCTTAGTAAACTGATTCGTTCTTTTTTCTTCTAGTATCTAACCTTGGTTAGATCTTCTTATTTTAAGTATTACAAAATAATGAAATAAAACCTGAAGATAATAAATTCCAACTTATGTTCGGATCCATAATTTTTTAGAATATCTCCTCCTCGAACATTTAATTTAAACACTAATAATAATAAAGTATATCTGAAATAAATAAATAATTAAAAAACTACCATTTTCATGACCCATGTTATCATTTAGTAAAACCAGATTATTAGAGAATATTTAGACCTTAGGGAAAAAATTGAGTCATAATCTAAAATTGAATTTAGCATAAAAACTTTTTATTGATTCATTATATGTTAAATGTAATTTTATCGGACATATTTTTCTCTATGAAAAATATTTGTATTAAATTGTAGTTTTCCAAAATATACATAATTACACACAATAAATCACCTATTCTTCATATTATTTTTACCGATTTCTAAAATATTCTAAGTCTTATTTTTTTTTTCTATTAATAATATAATATTCTAATATTAATAATACGCGGTGTGGTCGGGCATCAAGTATGTGTGGGCAATTTGAAAATCAATTTCTCGCAGCAAATGGGCTTAAAGTCAGAGTTTGTCACTGTTAAATTTGTGGTCCATCCGCCAACTTGGCCCTAAAATTTCGGGCATATTAGTTCCATGAACTTAAATCAAGGTCATGCTTGGAATAATTGGAAATAATGTATTATATATGGATAATATATTTATATATATGGATAACATAATGATTTATAATTTTAATTATTTGTATAATATGAATCCTCGTATATCTGAACCAAACGTTGGATTTATAAAAAATGTGTAATCATAAAAATATGAGTAATCAACTAATGTATTATTTTTCGCACCGAACATTTCCTGACAGAGAAGGTTTAAATCAATCAATAATGGAATATTAGAGTGTGTTTTAATTTTCATAAATGACTATCTTTTATTTCAAATTGAATGAAATCGGAACTTCATTGTTATGAATTTATTGTTGCCAAATGCAAGTTTTCAAAGCTACGAGCTTACCTAACTTTTGGCCCTATCAACTTAAATATATAGGTGATTGTCAAGACAAATAAAATTATATAACACTGTGCTTAGGGAAATCAGCCTACTGCATAATCTTTGGGGAAATTAGCATATTAAAATGGAATATTGCGGAAATAGATTGTCTTAACTGTTAGGATCGAAAAAGAGTTTAGATGAGATGAATGTACTATTTTAAAATTATTTAAAACTTGTTCTGATTTAATAATTATTAATTGTTAAAATCCTTTCTTGAACAGTTAGTTTTAATTAGACCACTTTAAATGATTTTAATTGCGAAAAACAGTCTGATTAGACTTACTGATAAAATATATATTCAATGCAAGTAAAAATTAAAAAGAAAATAAAAAATAAGCAAGAAAACACGATAAAGTACGATAGTAAATGAAACAAAATTTATGGATGTCCGGAAATAAATAGTCATATGTCACCTTTTCTTCCACTTGAGAAGGAATTCAATAAATTAATTTGGTTTTACAACGCTTTGTAAAAACTCACTTCGACTAAGAGTTATCATTTATTAAATCGAATCTCTTAGTGATATCTCAAAACACACTCTTGTTGTTTAAGAACCCTCGCTTCACTAGCGGCTAGCTTTGACAGTTGGAGTTGGAAGGGTAACACAAAATGATTCTTAGAAGATAAAATATAAACTGATATGTATATGCTAAGCGAGCAGTTTGATGTTAAAATAATAAGTGTGCTCTAATCCTTGCATATTTAAGTCTTGAATCTTGTTAAGTGAATCATTGTCTCTTTGTTTTTCTTCTACGTTCTGAATCTGAATATTTATACTTGAAAAGCTTCAATGGTCAGAAAACTTTCAACCGACAGAATGGACTTATCAACTTCTCTTCACCGTACACCATTTTAAATGCACTTCTCTTCACCGTACACCATTTTAAATGCTTCTTTTATTTTTACGGCTTTAGCTCTTAACTTCTGAAAATTTGATTGACTCCTAACATTTTGTAAACATTCATGTTAATCAAAAGTTCGTATGATATTATGCTTGTCACTTTATCTGAAATTCATTGAACGATTTGACTTGGAGTATCTATCTTGATCTGTTAATTTCTGACTGGATTATAGTTGAACAATAAGAAATTAGGTATATATAAGATAGAGCGGTTCGATTAAAAAAAGATACAAGTGATGATCTTTTTTTCTGTAGCTTGAGCTTGTGATACTATGCCAAGAGATCTAACTTTTCCAACCGCTAGAAACATGTAAATACATAAAACAAAAAAAGTAATCTGAATTTTGAAACAGCTCGATGTTGTTATTTTTATTTACCAAAACTTAAGGTAACAAAATTATTCCAAAAATTTTCCTTTTTGGGTGATGACAAAACAAAGCTGCATCACTAAATACAACGATTATAAATAAAACAGTGTTGCGACTCTGATTGTTGCACTCCCAAGAGCAGGTTGTCCACAAGTAGTATAATTCGGTGAGTCCGATATCGTATCTACAGGGAAGCTAAGTTAATTACAAGTCCACTACAATGTCTTTTTGTTTTGTTTTGTTTTTGTTTCTTTTTAATTTTAATTGTTTGAATCTTTAATGGGTAAATTTTAATTGTTCAAATTTTAATTTAAGTAGTTGAGATTAAAGGATCCACTCTTGGTATTTTAATAAAGTTAACATTAACGAATAATATTGAAATCCATTTAATAAAATGGTTCCAATATATCAAATAATCATATTTATATTATATTATATATTATTATCTTATAAGTTATAAGTATATAATATATACCAAAACTTATAAATGTGGTCAAGTATTTATTGTGCTATATATATATATTTGTAAACACTAAATCAAGGTTCCCACTTTAAATGGTTGGTAAAACCAAACTAACATTTAAATGGTACCAAGAAATTAATATTATGATATATTCATATATAATAAATCAAGACATCCACTTTAAATGGTTGGTATAATCAAACTAACATTTAAATGGTTCCAAGAATTTAGTGTAACATATAGCAACAATAAATCAAAACTCCCACTTATAAGTAGGGTATAAAAATACTTAAAGAAATAAATATAACATAAACAATAAATAATGATTAAATAATATAAAATATAGATTCTTATCTTTTAGTAACCTTATTATCATGCCAAGAGTTTCACTTTTTCATCTCAACTTTAGCAAGTTAGCTATTCATTATTCAAAGTGTAAAACTTTGAATATGAAATTATCATGCTAATTATATTTAAATGAAGAAATAAAGGAAAAATATAGAGAGAAATATTATGAACTCAAAGGTTTGTTTATAAAATGAGGGATATCTCAATATATTACAATGCACCCTCTATTTATAGTCAAATTTGGGGAGACAACCACAAATAAAATATTATTTTTTTACACAAAAGTCTTTATTGATGTTCAAAGATATTATATTATATTACACATCACTTTTGAAAATCTTCTTCTCCGAATTTGCTTTTTCACATAAAACGAAACATGTGGATAATTGAGTTGTCTAGTTGTGGTATTTTTTTCAAACTATTTGACCAAGTAATTTGAGAGATATGGTCAAAATACTAGAGAATGGTAAAACTGACACTCCTTTGGTAACTTTATTTGTTGCTTAATTTGATCCCAATTGTGAGAGGATTTTTATCTCATGCTTGCCATCAATATTTGTAGATATTAACATCAACTTTCTACAGGATCCAAGAATCATCTTAATCCCATTTGAAACGCCAAGTTTATTCTTGTTTTATCGAACCTGTAAAAAATAGTAAAAACTTGTAATTACACAACAACTTATATTTTATACAATTTATTATAAAACATATAATATTTAAACATTTAATAAAACAAAAACTATATATTTATATTATGAAACATTTAATTAATGTACAATTTTTATGTTTATCACACCTCCCAACCAGCTTATTGCTAGTCCCTAGCAATTTAAGCGTTAATAGCAATACAAAACATATTGATTAATTTAAATAGAAATGAAATCAGAACTATCTAAGTGTTTAAATTAAATTTGAAAACTGTCAAAGTTATATCAAGATCATCATAATTATAATTTATGAAATTATTTGAGATGATCAATTCAAAGCTTATTTCAGGTAGTTAAATGTACACGACCTTTAGAAATTCCTAGTAAGAGTCTCAACTCCATATCCTCACAGGTTAATAAATGTTTCAATTTATGGCAACGATTTCTCTCATGGAGTTGGAATACAGATAAATGCTCAGAAAAATGGTTTACAGAATGCAGACAGACAGACGAGCCAAACTAATCAAAAGATAGAAAATCATTGATTCAAAATCTAGTTGTTCTTATTATATATTTTTTTCCTGATATATTTTTTTTTCTTTTTTTTCATAACATCATGGAATCAGATTAAGTTTATGCTTCTTGACCACATATTTATTTAATTTGTACAATAAATTTCTCTCTTTTTTTTTTATTTTTTTATGAGAGATATATGGGTCGTAGCATATAACTTAAAAATTACATAGATCTTCAATATCTTTCTTTTTGTATTTTTCTCCTCTTTTTTTTTCAAGAAATATCATTTTTTTTTCAAAATAAGAACTCAATATCTAAACAATAGATAGTCTCTCTCATGATCAATAAAGGTTCAAAAGCTGTTTTCTCAGTCCTCTCCACTCACTCACAAAATATGTGTGAGTTTAAAATTTTAGGCACTCTTATAAGGTATATCTTGGGCCATATACTTTAATACCTGATTTTATCACAATGGTTAATCACTCAAAAAGATTTCATAAATCATATTTTTATATTGATCAGAATATTAAAATTGACTTTTTTTTTCAAATAAAAATTAAACATCCTTAGATAGATTAATACATTTTCTAATTTAAACCTTTCAAATATGTAATGTATGATATTTTTGCAAAAATTACAAAGATACAAGCAATAAACATGATTTTATTATAAAATAATATATATATTTTTTTATTTTTTTAAATTTTTTTTAATTTTTTTTAATAAGTTTGTTCTCCCCCCAATCAGAATATGACATTGTCCCTAATGTCAAAATAACTATTAATAAAGAGTGCATAATGAAAGAGATATCACCTGGAATTTTATTGAAGATAACAAACTGAAACAAACGCAAACCAATCCACGACTTTTGAATCAATGATCCGACTTTCTTTTCTTACTGCTTGGTTGCGACCAATTGATCTTTGTTATCATCGGATCATGCTTATGAACAAAAGCTTCTAAATTATCAATTAATTGGTCGGCAGTCGAAGTACAGATGAGTATCCGTCGTGAATTTTCTGACATGAAATTTTGTTCCACAGCTTTATCAAGAAATGTCAACAAACTGTCATAATAATTATTGATATTCAACAAGCCCACAGGTTTATTATGTATATTAAGTTGTGCCCAATAAACAGTGTGAAAAATTTCTTCTAATGTACCAAAACCACCTGGTAGTGCGCTAAAAGCATTAGAATTTTCAATCATTTAAGTGATTCTTTCATACATAGAAGAAAATTTTAATTCCTCCCCAATCGTAACACCTGTAATATTTCCTTCAGCTAAAGCTGTAGGAATAATACCCAAAACCTGACTACCTCCAAGATGAGCAGATGTTGAAATAGATCCCATTAACCCAATATTACCTCCCCCATATACCAAGTGAATTTTTCTCTCAGCCAATATCTTTCCAAGATTATTCACTGCTTCTACAAACACTTCATTTTTTCCAGGACTCGACCCACAAAATACACAAATATTTTTCAATGTTTGTGTAGAGGATCCAGCCATGTTTTTACTTTCTTTTTTGGTAATTTTACTCTGGTTTTACGTCCTGAAACGACTTCAACGCCTTCAATGAGTCGAGGATATGCTTCCCATCCAATTTTTTATAAATTGGCAAACATGGTCTTTTTTAGTCGGATTCCCAAGACTATGACGCTCATCTTGGAATTGTTTCCATAAACGGAGAAGTTCAATATGCACATGTTCACTAGAATGCGTCTCAAGAGTCAATATGATGTTATCTAAAGACTCCTTACTCAGCCCATTCTTAATGAAACCAATTTTATCTTCTCTATTATTGGAAACACATCCCAAAGATCTGCATCGTTTTTCACAAGTCCATCTCGCACAATTATGACAAACCCCTAAACTTTTGGCCCTTCGTTTTTTCGCGTAAGTGCTTTTTCCTAATCCAGGCAAATACCGAATGAGCAATGATCGTGGAACTTCTCCTCCTAATCGGATCTTAGCTTCTATTACAAGACGAATATCTTCTGGAATTCCTTTTTGCATTAGTAATATCAATCTTTCACACCTTCCTGCATAAATTTTTCTTAAAACATTTTCAGAAACAGAGGGAAAATATTTACAAATTTTGAGAGAATTTCATCCATTTTGAAAAGAAAAAAAATGATATTTTTTAATTTTTGTATCGGCAATTGTGGGAAACTGATTTAACCGACTATGAGAGTCACGGTGTGACACCTCTGACTGGTTTAAATAAAATAGCAGCGGAATTTAAAATTTTACATTTCTTGAAGGGAGGAAGGACAAAAAGTTCTTGATATAAAAACATTTACAACAATAGCAATTACATGATCAATGAAATGATAAAACCAAAATACAAAATATCATTTGTATGATCATGTCAAAGAGCCACAAAATACTCTTCTTCCTTCCCTCTCTCATGCATATGACCCCGACTCCAATCAACGTCCTGGTCCGTCGCTCTGATCTGCATCACACGAAATAACTGAAATGAGTATAAAACTCAGCAAGTGGAACTCTTACATAGCAATGTACATATCATACTCTGAAAACATGACTTTGAAAACATTAAATACCATCAACTCTGAAATATGAATATCATATCATGAATAATAATAATGATGATATCTTTCTTTTCTCTGGTATGGATTGACATCAATAGTATCTCTGTCTGTGGTGCTCGTATCCCATCGATATAAATCGATAACTCTGTCGGGATAAAAGTCCTATGGTCGTTGATCAACTAATTGCATGCAATCTCTGACTATGTATCTATCAATCCATAAAACATTTGAACTCTTTCTTGGGCATTTTATCAAACACTTTGCATACTCTTTATCTTGTATTCCCTTTCACACAATTGAGACATTCAATTGCCTCTAATATACAATCAAGTGTATCAATACATAATATGAATCAAATGGAAGGGAATAACATGTTAAAACCATTGAAACACCATACATATATTATCATGTGAGCACAAGGAATGAAATTCCACTTACAACCACTTGAAACCTTGATTCTATACTCTTGGTAGTAATCCTACAACAATAAACCATATAATGAACCATCAATATCTCAATAATCATAAGCCCCCTAACAATTAATCCATAAAACCAACAAAATCAACAAACCCATATCATCTCTCACCCCAAAACCAAGAATAAACAACACCAAAAGCTTATCTTAACTTCCTAGAACCAAGGAGAACCTTGATCTCTCAACAATTAACCAACAAGATGCAAGAATTAAAGGAAGAAAAGGAAAGAAATGAGAGAACCCTAGCCTCCAAGGAGAGAAAAATCGAGAATGGGGAAAAAGAAATGAGGGAAATGAAGCCAACACATCCATTTAACTCGCTTAAAACCAAAAACACGCTTTCACTATGCACGACCGTGGGTGCGCTCCAAACTCCACCGCGGTTGCGCTAAGCTCTCGGCATTCCAATCAAAATTCTGAAAATGACGACCGCGGGTGCGCTGCCAATCTTACCGCGGGTGCGGTGTGTCTACGGCAATTCTACTCAAAATGTTGCAATGAAGACCGCGGGTGCGCTGCACTACGGACCGCGGGTGCGGTGATGTCACGGCAAAAACAAACTCTAAAGCAACTAAAATCGAACCGCAACGCTGATACAATACAACTACCATCAATGAACATCAACAATGCCACAAAATAATGATAATCAACCATACTATAACCCATAATCACAACTCTTCACATCTAAACCAAATAATCCAAAAAAATACGAGACTTAAACCGTACCATACACCGGGCTTGGCTATTACACACGAAGTACCGTTATCCGTCATTTAACCGGGAAATAAAAAGATTAAAGAAACCTGAAATAAAAAATAACAAAATTAAATGCAACACAAAAATTTAAGGATCAGAAAGGGAAATAAACTCTTCTTGAAAGATTTCATTTTCCAAAAATGGTTTAAGCCTTTGCCCATTCACTTTAAAAACATCACCATTTTTAGGATTTTCAATATCCACAGCTCCATAAGGATATATATGCTTTACAACATATGGGCTTGTCCATCTTGATCGTAATTTTCCTTGGGAATATGTGAAGTCGAGAATTATAAAGCAAAACTTTTTTACCAATCTCAAAAGATTTTCTAAGAATTGTTTTATCATGAAATGACTTGATTTTTGCTTTATAAATCCTTGAATTCTCATACGCGTCAGTTTCTGAGTTCATCAAGTTCATTAAGTTGCAATTTACGCAATTTGTTGACATCATCCATGCTTGAATTTAAAGTTTTGATCGCCCAATAAGCTTTATGTTCCAATTCCACAGGCAAATGACAATGTTTTCCATAAACCAACCTATAGGGAGACATATTCAATGATGTTTTAAAAGCTGTTCGATATGCCCAAAGTTATCACTAAGTCGCAGAGACCAATCTTTTCTATTTGAGTTAACAGTTTTTTTCCAAAATTTGCTTTATCTCCCTATTAGCTGATTCAACTTGTCCATTTGTTTGAGGATGATAAGGAAAGTTACTTTATGAGTAATACCATATTTTTTCATTAATGAAGCAAATGGTTTATTAAAAAAGTGAGTTCCCCCATCACTTATCATGGCTCGAGGAATTCCAAATCTACTAAAAATATTTTCTTTTAAAAATTTGATGACGATTTTATGATCATTTGTTCGATATGGAATTGCCTCTATCCATTTGGAAATATAATCATCATGCAACTAAAATATACAAGTATCCAAACGACGGTGGAAAAGGTCCCATAAAATCAATTCCCCAACAGTCAAAGATTTCAATTTCAATGATAGGATTCAAAGGCATCATGTTTCTTTTTGAAATCGCACCCAATTTTTGACAATTTTCACAGATCTTGCAGATTTTGTGGGTGTCTTTAAATAAAGTGGGCCAATAAAATCCACACTGCAAGATTTTTGCAGCCGTTTTCTTTGAAGAAAAATGTCCTCCGCATGCTTCTGAATGACAAAATTTAATGACACTACTTACCTCATTGTTCGGTATGCAACGTCGAAAAATTTGATCTGGAAAATACTTGAACAGATACGGATCATCCCAATAAAAGTTTTTTACCTCATTCAAAAATTTTCTTTTATCTTGGGAACTCTATTGCGGTGACATTTTTCCTGTCACAAGAAAATTTACTATATTAGCAAACCAAGGTGTAGTAGTAACTGAAAATAGATGTTCATCAGGAAAATTATCATTAATTGGTGTCATTTCACAAGATGATCCTGTTACTAGTCTCGATAAATGATCGGCTACGACATTCTCGGTTCCTTTTTTTTTATCTTTGATCGCAATGTCAAATTATTGGAGCAACAAAACCCATCGTATCAGTCGTGGCTTTGCATCATGTTTGGTCAACAAATATCTAATAGCAGAATGATCAGTAAACACAATAGTCGTTGATCCAATCAAATATGAACGAAATTTATCTAATGCAAATATTACAGCAAGTAGTTCTTTTTCAGTTGTGGAGTAATTCATTTGAGCATTGTTTAAAGTTCTACTTGCATAATGTATCACATAAGGCTTACCGTTTCTTCTTTGACCCAGTACTGCACCGACTGCATAATCACTCGCATCGCACATGATTTCAATGGTAAAGACCAGTCAGGAGGTTGCATGATAGGAGCTGATGTTAAATGTCGAATGATTTTAGCAAAAGCATTTTGACATTCTTGAATCCACTCAAATGCAGTGTCTTTTGTTAAGAGGTTACAAATGGGTTTAGAGATTAAACTAAAGTCCTTTATAAACCTCCTATAAAATCCAGCATGTCCCAAAAATGAGCGAATTTCTTTAATGGTTTTTGGAGGGGGTAAATTGGCAATGACATCAACTTTTGCTTTATCCACTTCAATTCCATGAGATGACACGACATGTCCCAAAACTATTCCAGAAGTAATCATGTAATGACATTTTTCCCAATTTAAAATAAGACCTTTTTCCTCGCATCTTTTTAAAACTTTTTCCAAATTTTCAAGACAATTATCAAATGTATTCCAAAGACAGCTAAATCATCCATGAAAATTTCCAAACAATTTTCAACCATGTCGCAAAAAATGCTTAGCATACATCTTTGAAATGTTGCTGGGGCATTGCATAAACCAAATGACATCCTTCTGAATGCAAATGTTCCAAAATGACATGTGAATGTAGTTTTTTCTTGATCTTCGAGTGCAATAGGAATTTGATAATAACCTGAATATCCATCAAGAAAACAGTAGTATGGATGACGTGCTACACTTTCTAAAATTTGATCCAAAAATGGTAATGGAAAATGATCTTTTCTTGTAACGCCCCAGATTTGACGACCGTCCTCACTGTACCAAGACGAGTCTTTCCAGCGTGCTTATGTTCTCACTCACACGCACCTTAGGAAACTTCCCAGGAGGTCACCCTATCCCAAAATTGCCCCAAGTCAAGCACACTTAACTTTAGAGTTCTTATGTGATGAGCTACCGAATAGAAGATGCAAATTCGTGATATGAGTAGTACCAATCAAATATTTTAAGCCCTTTTCAACTGTACAGTCCATTACATTGAACAGTCTCGGAATCCCTCTCATTCACGTGTGGGTCGGTTCATTCATGTTCCCTCCACCTAGAAGCCTGCCAGGAGCCGCTCATTGTCCAGTGCAACTGATGGCACCGACGATCACCCCCCGCCCTCTTCGGCCCCGGGCCTCACATGCCCACCAGCTTCCGCTTGGTTCGTCCCCGAACCACACCTTACTAAGAGAGGTCGGCTCTGATACCACTTGTAACGCTCCAAATTCGACGACTGTCCTCACTGTATCAAGACGGGTCTTTCCAGCGTGCTTATGTCTTCACTCACACGCACCCTGGGAAACTTCCTAGGAGGTCACCCATCCCAAAATTGCCCCAAGTCAAGCACGCTTAACTTTGGAGTTATTATGTGATGAGCTACCGAAAAGAAGATGCACCTCCGTGATATGAGTAGTACCAATCAAATCTTTTAAGCCCTCTTCAACTGTACAGTCCATTACATTGAACAGTCTCAGAATCCCTCTCATTCCCGTGTAGGTCGGTTCATTCATGTTCCCTCCACCTAGAAGCCTACCAGGAGCCGCTCATTGTCCGTGCAACTGATGGCACCGGCGATCACCCCCGCCCTCTTCGGCCTCGGGCCTCACATTTCTAGTGGCGTCATTTAATTTTCTATAATCAATACACATCTGCCGACTAGATGGGACTCGACTTGTTAACAATTCACCTTTTTCATTTTTTATCACTATGATGCCAGATTTTTTTGGAACTACTTGTGTTGGGCTTACCCACTTACTATCAGAAATAGGGTAGATAATCCCAACATCGAGTAGTTTGATAACTTCAGTTTTCACAACATCTTTCATGTGTGGATTTAATCTCCTTTGTGGTTGTTGAGATGTTTTAGCATTTTCTTCTAAGTGAATTTTGTGAGTGCAAATAAGTGGATTAATGACCTTAAGATCTTTTAGTGTCCAACCAATTGCATTTTTATGTCTTTTAAGCATATCAACTAATTTACCTTCTTGATTACTTGATAGTTTGGAAGAAATTACCACCGGATATGTTTCATCTTCTCCAAGAAATGCATACTTCAATTCTTCTGGCAAGGGTTTTAACTCCAATATGGGTGGTTCGTCTTTGTTATCATATTTTGCCTCAAATTCTTTTTCTGATCCCGGTAACGGGTGATACATAATATGTAACGACCCGAAAATCAGACTATGTATAAGCCATGCATAATTATTACTATTTAAATTTAAAAATGATTATATATATATATATATAAATCATTTTTAAATTTAAATAGTAATAATTATATATATTGAAGGGTCTAATTCATTTTGATATTTGACAAGTCATAACTATTTATTTTAAAAGCAAAAGTTTAGTTTTATCTTTTCAGTTAAATACGCGAGGACGGACCGGAGTTTGAAAATTAGAAATAAGATTAATAATAAGAAAAATATTCCTAAATTTAATCTAAGTCAAGGAATAATTTAATTTAAAGAAAAAGAATGTCCTTGGGATTTAATAAATTAATTAGAGCTAAGTTGGTAAATAAGTTCTTTAGGTTAATATTTAATTAAAGCTTAAATTAAAATATGTAAACAAATGGGGATAAAATAATCTAAGTATAATACATTCAAGAAATTAATCATAGCATTTGAATATTTAAATTTGAGGTCATGAATGCCATGCAATATTCTAACTTAAATTTAATGTGTAAATTCACTAAAATATATAATGAGGGTGCTAAACTTTAACCAATTAAAATACAAGATTTAAACAATAAAATACCATACAAATTAGTAATAATAATTTTGAGTCCAACATTTAAAATAATTCAAAGGTTAGTAACACCCCATTTAAAACACTCCTAATTACACTTCATGGTGTATTCATTTACCCTCTTAATTCACCAAGTAATAGTAATTCAAATATTAGAACCCACCTCATTTCTCCTCAAACTACTAGCCTAGGAAATTAGCTTGAACCTGCAGCAAGAAATGATTAAAAGAATCGGCAGCAACAGTGAGGAAGAAAGTAAGGGCCATTCAAATTCCCATTCAAATTCCTCACATTGTAACTCCCTTCTAAATGCATTTCATGACCCATTAATCACCTCTCGTAACTTGCATCTCCACTACCTAGCAGCCTTCATCTATAATTTCGAAAATAACAGAAGAAAAATCAATAGCTGAAGTCGAGAGTAGCAGCAGAAAAATAATAAGGAAGATACAACTCCGCTCCTCTGCTCGTCTTCGTCGTATTGATTTGTTTTGTGTCAAAACAAATTCCAGGCATGTATATGTTGCTTCTTTTCTCTTCAATCAAGTCCTATAGATATTTTTGAACCATTATATAATCATGATTCAAGCAACAAAACGAAATGTTGACAGCAACTTTGCAAGAAATTCTGCACAGGTCACTCACGACTCTTGTTCTTGCCTTCACGATTTTTGCTGATCTTTTTTGTTTACAGGGAGTTGCTCGATTTCCAGGCACTCAAGGCTGCTCCTAGGAATGTTTTAGAGTGTGTTAGGGAGTTGTTGGTTCATTGGTTTGAGTCCAAACCTTTCAAACAAAAGCATGACAGCAAATGTTCCACACAAGTTACAAAAATGGGTTCACGATTTTCACAATTTTCTGTCCTTGAGTTGTTTGAGGAGTGTTCAAATCTTGGCCGTCCTAGGGGATGTAGCCATGGTTAAAACCCTTCCTTATCATGTCTAGGACGTGACCAAATCATCTTTTCAAAGCTTGTGTCATAGGTCCCTCAGATTTTTGCAGAAACATGACAAGTACCCTTCTGTTTTCAAAATCTGATTTTCTGTGGGAGTATAATTTCGGTTTTGGGGTGTGTTTTGGATTGTGGTTGGCTTTTAGCCCTTAGCCATGGTCCAAGCCATGCCTTAGGATGTTGGTAAGAATCCTTGGGAGGTGGTTCAAGCCATTGGTCAATAAATTTCAGAGTTTACACCACAAACACACAAGTTGCCACTGCTGGTTTTTTTACAGCAACTTTCATCTTCGGTTTTGAGGTTGTTTTCAGTTCTTGGTTGGCTTTTAGCCCATGGCCTTGGACTGGACAATACCTTAATGAGTTAGGAAAGTCATGTTTTTGGCCGTTTGTGATTTAGTTTAGTTTAGAGGTCGTACAAGAATTTACGGCGAAAGGTGCCAAAATGACTCTCGAAAGAGTGTTTTATGTTTTTGGATTCCTTTCACCTATTTTCGTGTTTTACAGTTATTATGCATATTTTTCAGTATGTTGGGGCATTTTTAATCATGGTTAAACGTCGGTTTAATGTTGGTTCGGGTTGGTACGAAACCATGGTTAAAAATCAAGTTGTTGGTCCGAATCGTCTCGTTTTTGGTTCTATTGTTAAGATTTTGTCAAGTTAAGATTTATTTCATGTGTTACATATTAGTAGTAAGTCGCAACAAGCCTGGGAACGATCCAACTCATCCGGTAAAAATAAGGTTATAATTATATTACGTGCATAAAAATATAAAATGTTTATGGTGTGCTGTCGTTGTGCCACCAAACTTAAATTCCTACTCTTTAAATAAAATTAGTGTAATGGTGAGTAGGGTCGAATCCACAGGGAACGGGGGATAATTCCTTTCGAGTAAAATGCAAATAAAGGGGGGATTTTGGATATGAATTAAATAAAATACTAGAACTAATTTAACATGCAAGAAGAAATAACAAATCAAGATGAAAAACTAATTAAATGAAAATTAATATTACCAAGCTCGATTCAAGGGATTTCTACTATTCAATTGTATCACTGTTCATCGGCTAACATATATTTATTCATTCAATTACAAGCAATTAACTTTAGAATTATAGGGATAGCCGCTAAAATTCTTGTGTTTTCCTAAAATAATTGACCAAACCCAGCATCCAGTCAAAACTTATTAATAATTAACTAGGCACGATAGCGTTCCATATTAATTAAAAATAGCATTTTCGTTTTGTGAAAACAGTTAATCCTAAAATATAACAATCGAGATAGCTGTAATTGATAGATCGAGTTTCGTTGATTTATTTAGATTAAATATGTTATGATAGCACAACACACCTAATATATCGCTACTCATGTACCAATCGTTCATGACAATTACGGATCACTGAATTCATGGATAGCAGTAGAAAATTATATATCGAATTAAATTGTCAGATTAACCGAGATACAACTTTCATAGAATTAAATATAAATCAACAAATACTTGAACAAAACACGAATATTAAATTAAAGTGCAAATAGCCTCACAGTGATAAATCGAAATAGTAGAATTATCCCTTGAATCAGAAATAAAAACTTAGCCTAAAGGTGTTGAGAAGAGATGGAGAAATTCTTGAGCTCTTTATTTCTTGTGCTTCACGTGAGATGGAATGAATAATTGGTTGGGTGAGAGTTCTTCTTTTTATCCTTGAAATCTTCCTGGCGGCTCTCGTGAGTGGTAAATTTGTTTGGTCTAATTATTTGCTTAAAAGCCCACTAACTCTAATTAACCCTAAATATTAAATATAAAATACTTGATAATATCTTATCTATATTTTCCTTCCTTGCAATTTTTGGCAGTTGAAATATCGTCACAAAGCGTGGCCACGCCTTATTCCCGGACCTCTTCTGGTTTGGCCATTTTCTTTCAAACGCTATCTTGGAAACTTCAAATGTGATAAACATCACCTTTTTAGCTCAAATTTGCTCCAAGACCGTAAAAGTTCCTCCTACAATAAAATTACACAAAAATGTATCAATTAAACATATCGGAGGTTGAAATAACGAGAAATATGAAAATAAAATATTAACTATTACGAGCCTATCAGTTTATTTTTGAGATATATGTGATATGTCTTGTGGCCACCTTATGCTTATGGGTTTGGAAGTCGGTAGGAACAACCGAGGACCTCTCCGCCCGGTGACTTACGACCGGTTTATGATTATGTATGGGTACGGACATCCAGTCCAAGGGCTGTGATTGATCTCTACCGTCCAGTATACAGTGGTTTAGTCTGATCAGGCGCTTACGCTATGTTATGGGCCACTTGCTTAGAAACATTATCTCTACCAGAAAATTATGATATGTTATGGCAGAGCTCTATTGATCAAAGCTTTTACGTATGATTTTCAGATATGCACGTAGTTATAATTATTCATGATACGATTTTCACTGTTCGCTTTATGATACTTTATTTTTACGTTGCATGCGATTTTATGATATATTTACTTGTTATTCACGATATATACATGTTGAGTCTTTAGACTCACTAGACTTGATTGTTGTAGGTATTGATAAGGTCGAGACCACGGGCGGAGACCAGTGAGCCATCTTGGGACAACAGTAGTAAACCCGAGGACCTCATGTTTTAGTTTATGAATCATTCATCATTCAAACTCAGTTTTAATACGTTGGATTATTTTTAAATTGTTGTTTACGTTGGATTATTTTTAAATTGATACTTGAAAATTTTATTTACTTCCGCTGTTATTTTAAAGTTAAAATTATTTACATGTTTATTTTATAAATGAGGCAAGATAATTATTTATTTCGAAAATTTTTAATAATTCCGCACAATTATGAATACGAAATACATGCCTTTACATAATAAAATCATTAAGATCAATTTCAATATTTTCTTTAACAATATCGATTGAACAAATATCTAATTGGCCACGAGTACTCCCTTCTTGAATGTTTTCTTCCACAAGAGTTTCAATAAGATTTTCATCTTCACTTTCATCTCCTTTGTCATTTGGTTGCTTACAAAGATTAAACACATTAAGCTCCAAGGTCATGTTACCAAATGACAACTTCATTATTCCATTCCTGCAATTTATAAGAGCGTTAGAAGTTGCTAAAAATGTACGACCTAAAATTACAGTAATTGCATTACAAGCTTCAATAGGTTGTGTATCTAAAACTATGAAATCGACAGGATATACAAAGTTATCAACTTGGACCAACACGTCTTCTACCATACCTCTTGGCACTTTAACAAATCTATCAGCAAGTAAAAGTGTTACCGAAGTAGGTTTTAACTCGCCTAGATTGAGTTCTTGATAAACTGAATATGGAAGTAAATTCACACTAGCTCCAAGATCAAGCAAGGCTTTTTTAATCTTTCGTTCTCCAATAATACATGAAATAGTAGCACAACCAGGGTCTTCGTATTTCAAAGTATTATTATTTTGAATGATTGCACTTACTTGTTCGGCTAAAAATGCTTTCTTTTTCACATTCAATTTTCTTTTCACAGTGCACAAGTCTTTCAAAAATTTAGCATATGATGGTACCTGTTTTATTGCATCTAATAAAGGAATATTAACTTTTACTTGTTTAAAAATATCATATATATCAGAATTCAAATTTGATTTTTTTGTATTTTTCAATGCATGAGGAAATGGTGGTGACACTGTCTGTTGAACCTCCTCTTCGCAAGTTATGGGTTCCACTTCCTTACCCTTTGAAGTTGATTTATCATCATCTTCACAAGGTTCAAGAATGGATTTTTCCACAACCTTACCACTTCGAAGGGTAATAACAGATTTTACCTGATCCATCGGTTGAGTTCCAGAAGTTCCAGTTTGTGAATGATGATCGTTGGGATTAGGCAGAGGTTGTGAAGGAAATTTACCTTTTTCATGAACATTAAGTGCAGATGCAAATTTAGCAAGATTATCTTTCAAATCTGTCATGGTTTGAGCAGTTTGAGTATTGATAGACTCTTGCTTTGCAATGAAGAATTCAATCAATCTTCCAAATTCCTTTTAGGTGGAGGAACATAAGGTGCATAATTTTGAAAATTTTGTTGATTTTGAAAATGTGGTTGCGGAAATTGAACAGCATTATCATTCTTCCAACTAAAATTTGGATGATTTCGCCAATCTGGATTGTAATTTTGAGAAAATGGTTCAAAATTTGGCCTTTTGAAATTGTTCAAAACATTGGCTTGTTCATGGAGACATTCTTTAAAAGAGGGCAAAGTGGGACAATCTTTTGTAAAATGATCACTTGTATCACAGATGTGACACACAATTTCTTGAACAGATTTTAATTGACCATTCTTTTTCAATTCAAGTGCCTCAACTTTTCTTGCCAAAGAGGTAAATCTAGCTTGAAGATCATGTTCATCTTTGAGAGTGTACATACCTCCACCAGATGTAGGAGATTGAATCTTGTTTGATGGTTCGATTGTACCTATAGTGTCCCAATTTTGAGCATTTTCAGCTAATGAATCGAGATACTCAATTGCCTCGTTTGGATCTTTATCTTCAAATGTTCCATTACACATAAATTCAACCATTTGCCTATCTTTAGGTGTTAAGCTTTCATAAAATTGAAAAACAACCCTCCAAATTTCAAAACCATGATGTGGACAAAGATTAAACAATTCTTTGTATCTATCCCAACACTGATAAAAAGTTTGAAAGTGATGATTTGTCTCTTGAAAGAATTTGTTCTATGCGATGGAAAAAACTTTTTCAAAAATTGTTGTTGCAATTCATCCCAAGTTCGAATGGATCCCGATCTAAGATTTTGTAGCCAAGTTTTAGCTTTATCTTCTAAAGAAAAAGGAAAAAGCTTAAGTCGAATGGTGTTCATGCTACAATTTAGATCATTATATGTGTTGCACACTTCTTCAAACTCTCGTAAATGCATGTATGGATTTTCAGAATCTAAGCCATGAAAGTTGGGTAAAAGTTGGATAATACCAGGCTTAAAATTGAAATGAGATGCAGCAGGGGGAAAAACTAGACATGAAGGTGCACTAGTACGTATAGGATTCATGTGATCTCTAAGTGTTCTTCGTCTATCATGATCATGTTGAGATTGAATTTCATCTTCATTTTCTTGGATGAGTTCTTCCGCCATGTTTTGTAAAAATAAAGGGTTATTTCGAATGAGTCGACCACTAAGTGTACGTGACCAAATGCTCATGCAAATGCAAAAGAATAAAAACACACAAAAGCAATAAAAATTCAAATAAAGAAAAATAAACTATAAAGGAAATTAAATAGACTTGAAATTAAATTATACTTCTCCGGCAACGGCGCCAAAAACTTGTTGCGACTCTGATTGTTGCACTCCCAAGAGCAGGTTGTCCACAAGTAGTATAATTCGGTGAGTCCGATATCGTATCCACAAGGAAGCTAAGGTAATTACAAGTCCACTACAATGCCTTTTGTTTGTTTTGTTTTGTTTTTGTTTCTTTTTAATTTTAATTGTTTGAATCTTTAATGGGTAAATTTTAATTGTTCAAATTTTAATTTAAGTAGTTGAGATTAAAGGATCCACTTTTGGTATTTTAATAAAGTTAACATTAACGAACAATATTGAAATCCACTTAATAAAATGGTTCCAATATATCAAATAATCATATTTATATTATATTATATATTATTATCTTATAAGTATATAACATATACCAAAACTTATAAATGTGGTCAAGTATTTATTGTGCTATGTATATTTGTAAACACTAAATCAAGGTTCCCACTTTAAATGGTTGGTAAAACCTAACTAAAATTTAAATGGTACCAAGAAATTAATATTATGATATCTTCATATATAATAAATCAAGGCATCCACTTTAAATGGTTGGTAAAACCAAACTAACATTTAAATGGTTCCAAGTATTTAGTGTAACATATAGCAACAATAAATCAAAACTCCCACTTATAAGTAGGGTATAAAAATACTTAAAGAAATAAATATAACATAAACAATAAATAATGATTAAATAATATAAAATATAGATTCTTAACTTTTAGTAACCTTATTATCATGCCAAGAGTTTCACCTTTTCATCTCAACTTTAGGAAGTTAGCTATTCATTATTCAAAGTGTAAAACTTTGAATATGAAATTATCATGCTAATTATATTTAAATGAAGAAATAAAGGAAAAATATAGAGAGAAATATTATGAACTCAAAGGTTTGTTCATAGAATGAGGGATATCTCAATACATTACAATGCACCCCTATTTATAGCCAAATTTGGGGAGACAACCACAAATAAAATATTATTTTTTTACACAAAAGTCTTCATTGGTGTTCCAAGATATTATATTATATTACACATCACTTTTGAAAATCTTCTTCTCCGAATTTGCTTCTTCACATAAAAAGAAACATGTGGATAATTGAATTGTCTAGTTGTGGTATTTTTTTCAAACCATTTGACCAAGTAATTTGAGAGATATGGTCAAATACTAGAGCATGGTAAAACTGCCACTCCTTTGGTAACTTTATTTGTTGCTTAATTTGATCCCACTTGTAAGAAGATTTTTATCTCATGCTTGCCATCAATATTGTAGATATTAACATCAACTTTCTACAGGTCCAAAAATCATCTTAATCCCATTTGAAACTCCAAGTTTATTCTTGTTTTATCGAACCTGTAAAAAATAGTAAAAACTTGTAATTACACAACAACTTATATTTTATACAATTTATTATAAAACATATAATATTTAAACATTTAGTAAAACAAAAACTATATATTTATATTATAAAACATTTAATTAATGTACAATTTTTATGTTTATCAAAAAGTTAAGGCAAATAATACATGAAATTATAAATGTTTTTCATTAAGATTGAAATGTCTACTACTCGTTTTTCTTTAAAATGCACTGGAGATTTTTTTTTTAATCATGCTTTTGGTCGAATATACTTGTATATATATATATATTTTTGTTATCAAAATAAACCAACCAACCTACTATTTAAAAATCCCAAAAACGTAGTGCAAAACATTAAAATTGCAAACCTTCAAACCAAACCTAAAACTAGCATTTTTTTTTTCAAAAATAGTATAAACATCTTAAATGCTCTCAAAACCACTCAATAGCATCAAAAGTCATAAACTTTATACAATATTTTAAAACCATACTAATGCGGAAAACTAGCAAATGTCATCGGGTTATGTGCACCATCAGTCCAACCAGTTCAACCATCAAGTCCTCCATCATCATCAAAATTATTCTCACCTGCATCGATCACTGAGTCTAATGACTCAGAAAACTTTAACCATGATAGCAAGTAATACATATACATTCACAAGCAACTGTGAAAATACTTTTATAAAATAACTTTATCATAAACATGCATAACTTTAAATATTTTTTCCTTTCATCATATATTTTTTTCTTTCATCATATCATTTTTCCTATCATCATATACATAAAAATTTTGCTTTTATTGAATTCAGATTCTTAATTGTGACTTTCGTATCAGCTGTAGGTCGATGGATCCATCTACGTCTAACCATGGTACTAGGCAGCGGGAACATCAGCGACACTCTCACCCGTCAACTGAGCTTTGGTCTTATATATTATCATATCATCATTTTATCGTATTAATCACAATCAAGTCACCTCCTTCAACCTTTCATTATTTTCATCACTTATAAAAAATACATGCATATATATCATTTTTTTTATACCAAGCATGCAACACATCTTTTAAAATTATCGTTTTTCATCATAAAATTCCATAATATTTTAAAAAAAGCATATTATCATTCATTACATCATTCAGGGCACTGCCGGACGTCTAAAATTTTCATGTGTAAAATGACTGTTTTGCCCCTGTAACCGTAACTTTCTCAATTTATCATAGACCTTAAAACGACGACCCGAATCCATCCAAACTTAGCATAATACCTTAAAATATACCAATAAGCATTTCTAAGACATAAACTTAAGCTCCTCGACTAATTTTTCAATTCGTTTTAAAACTTAAACCTACGCCTCGGTTTTAGCCCGAATCGACTCGAAGCTTAACCAAAATTTACCAAACTTGAATCATAGCTTAATAACACATTACTAACCATTTTCCATCCCAAATCAAACAAATTAAAACCCATTAACAAGCCTAGGACACCTACTGAAATTCCATTGCCCTAATTCGACCCAAGCTTAATAATCTTGCACCCCCTTTGACCCTAGCCCTTGGCCGACCCAACCAGGCCCTAGATGACCCTGATGGGACCCTAATTGAGGCCCTTAGACACTTCCTAGACAATCTCTATAGCCCATGAAACACAGCTCTAAGCCGCGCCCCTAGATGCCTTAAACTACCCAAAACGACGTGCAACATTTATCCTCCCTTTCCAGTCCTTGCACAGCTCATCTAGGACCATGAATAGACCCCCTTAGGACCCTTGAACACATCCCAAACAATAGCTAATAGCTGTTCTGTAAGGTCTATGAAATTCGAACTACGTAACCCGACTGCATTCAATCCAGGGTTTTATTTAAATACTTGTTTAATGATTTTTATGCATTTATTTCATGGTTGACATGGATACGTGGTTATTTTTAAAGTTTCATGCATTAGGGTGTTTAGATGCATTTCGCGCTAGAACGAGTAACGGAGATCGGGGGATAATCGGGAAAATATTTTTATGGAATAATTATTTTTAATTATTTAATATAAGGTGTATTTAAGGGACAATTTCAAAATTGGACCTTGGTTGGGTATTTTTACTGGTCGGGCCGTATTTAAAGCGGTACGTAAATTTTATCGATTCGTAGGACTTTTTGAGGGTTTAGAAAATATTTTCAAAAACGTACTAAAATGAAATATTTTTCGGGATTTTGTTTGGGCTTGATGGGTTTATTTTAGTGCTTAGTAGGCCCAAAACCATTTTTAAATTAACCTGCAGGGAAGCTGAGACCACTCCCTATTCCCGAGTAGAAATGGGAGAACATTACTATGGACTTTGTGACAGGGTTTTCGAGAACGACTTGAGGATATAATGCTATTTTGGTGATAGTTCATCGGCTCACTAAATCAGCACACTTTTTACCAATCAGGAAGACTTTCACCATGACTCAGTACGCAGAGCTGTACATCAAAGAGATAGTCAAATTGCATGGGATTCCAATGTCCATCGTGTCAAACAGGGATCCTAGATTCACGTCTCCGTGCTGGAAGAGTCTGCATCAGGCTTTAGGTACTAAGCTGCTATTCAGTACTGCCTTCCATCCTCATATCGATGGACAGTCAGAGAGGGTGATTCACATTTTGGAGGACATACTTAGAGCTTGCATGATCTACTTCGAGGGAAGCTAGGAGCGGAGCCGAAGTTACCTCTTGTGGAGGTCTCTAACAACAATAGCTATCAGGAATCCATCGGTATGGCTTCATATGAGGCATTGTATGGGAGGAAGTGTAGGTCCCCAGTGTATTGGGATGAGGTAGGAGAGAGAAAATAATTAGGGCCTGATATTGTCAGTCAGACTGCAGAGTTAGTTTTTTGGTCAAGATCCGAGACAGGATGGAGACCACTCAGAGCCGACAGAAGAGTTATACAGATCAAAGGCGTAGAGATCTTGAGTTCGCAGTAGGGAATCACGTTTTTGTAAAAGATGAACCGATGAAGGGCGTGATGAGATTTGGAAAGAAGGACAAGCTCAGCTCTATATTCATAGGACCGTTTGAGATCCTAGAGAAAGTTGGGACACTCGCATACAGAGTTGCTTTACCGCCGAATCTGGCGGTAGTTCATAACGTGTTTCATGTCTCTATGCTGTGGAAGTACATATCGAATCTTTCGCATGTACTGAAATATGAGCCACTTCAGCTGACATCGAACCACTCTTTCGAGAAGAAACCCACTCAAATTTTGGATAGACATGAGATGAGGCTCCGGAACAAGGTGATCCACATGGTCAAAGTCAAGTGGCTGAATCATTCCAAGAATGAGGCTACTTGGGAGACTGAGACCGAGATGAGGAGTCGCTACCCGGAGTTATTTGGTTCATTTTAAATTTCGAGGACGAAATTCTGTTTAAAAGGGGGAGAATTGTAAGCTCTAGGAAATTCGAACTACGTAACCCGATTGCATGCAATCCAGGGTTTTATTTAAATATGTGTTTAATGATTTTTATGCATTTATTTCATGGTTGCCATGGATAGGTGGTTATTTTTAAAATCTCATGCATTAGGGTGTTTAGATGTATTTCGTGCTAGAACGAGTAACGGAGACCGGAGGATAATCAGGAAATATTTTTATTGAATAATTATTTTTAATTATTTAATATAATGTGTATTTATGGGATAATTTTGAAAATGGGCCTTGGTTGCGTATTTTTACTCGTCTTGCAGTATTTTAAACCGGTACGCAAATTTTATTGCTTCAGGTGACTTTTTGAGGGTTCGGACAATATTTTTAAAAAATTAACAAAGAGAAATATTTTTCAGGAGTGTGTTTGGGTTTGATGGGTTTATTTTAGTGCTTATTGGATCAAAAACCATTTGACTAGGGCCTATTTATGCATGTATTATCTATTTAAAACCCTACACCCTCAAACCCTAACCCTAGAGCACGGCCGCCCCTCCCGTCCATCAGCAGAAATTTTTGAAGCATAACCAGCAGCCTCCATCGATTTCTCCCTAGGTTTTCAAGCTTCTGCCCCGCCTCTCCGGTGCAAGCTCTATGCGTATATCTTCGAGTTTTCGAGCATAAAAATGTCAAGGCACACTGAGTATCTTCTTTTTCTCATCATTCACATCATATGTATGCCGATATGTGTGCTATGTATGTATAATGCTCGGTCCTTGCATGATATCATGTTTATGCATTCGGTTTGTCATGAAATCCACATGTTTTGCTTACAACTCACGTTTTTCTTTAATGTTTGTGTAAGGGGCTGCTGGTCTACATTGCTAGGGTGCTGAACATGTCGAGGAACAAGGGGCATAAGGGCTGGAATCATGGTTTGGTCGAGTTGAAGGGGTAGCTAGGAGAGTTGCGTTCGGTTAGGGCTTGGTTTGGGTTGATCAATTACTTTAGCATGTCCAGCAGTGCATGGCTTGTTTCTAGCCAAGGAGCCGACCCTCTTGGGTCATGACAGGGCTAGGATAAGGCTGTGAGTGGCTGGTTGTGGCCCAAAAGCGGTTCGAAGGGCATGGTGTTGAGTTGGTCTCGGGTGGTCCGAAGATAGGGTATCTTGGGGTGTTGCGCACGTTCGCGAGTTTGGGGGCTTAGGGCGTGGTTAGGTCGGTCTAAGAAGGAGTCCTCGGGCTGGTCATTGTCCTAGGGTGGTCTAGTTTAGTGTTGGTTCAGCCTAGAGTCGAGCTAGGGTCAAAACGTTTGGATCATGGTGCATTTGGATTCGGTCGTCCATAGTGCAAAAAATTCAGTAAGGACCAGGGGGCTTTCAAGGGTTCTTAGTAGTCTGAAATAGGTTGTTAAGGGCATGGTTTATTAAGTCATTGTTCGAGTTGGCAAAAATTTGGTTAAGTTTCGGGTTGATTCGGGATAAAACCGGGACCCTGGTTCGAGTTTTAAAATGAATCGTATAAGTTCTGTAACGGGCTTGAGTTTACATTTGAGAAATGCTTATTATTATGTTTTGAGGTGTTTTGAGGAGTTTGAGGAGTTTGGTAGGTTTCGGGTCGAAATTTTGAAGTCTAGGGGTAAAATGGTAAATTGGGGTTTCTAGAGGCAAAATGATCATTTTGCACCTGGGTCGAATTTTTAGTCCTTGCAGCGCCCTAAACACGATTTGACATGTTTTAAATGTTTATGTTATCACTTATATGATTTTTTATGTAAATATAAGAAAAATACGTTGCATGCTTGATTTTAAGGAAAATTACGTATATGCATGATTTTGATAAGTGGTGAATATGATGATATGTTTTGAAGGATGATAGTTAGTTGTGACTAATATGTATATGTATACGATGATATGTAAGACAAAGGCTCAGCGGCCGGGTAATGCTGTCTCTGATGCCCCCGCCGCCGGGTACCGCAGTTATACGTAGATGAATCTATCAAATAGAGCTGATACGATAGAGCTGATACGAAAGTCACAACTAACGAACTGAATTCAATCAAGAAAATGTATACGTATATGATGATTGTGATGAGACATGTTTTGACACGTTAACTTTTATACGATATGTTTAAGTTTATGCTTTTAAGATCATGAAATGTATGTTGAGTACAATACTTTTCACTGTCGCATGTTAGGTTTATGTATTCGTTATAATGATGTAGGTGTGTTGAGTCTTTAGACTCACTAGATGTGAATGATGCAGGTGAGGAGATTGGAGGTGCCGAAGACTGAGTAGGCACGGTTGGATGTGCGCACGCTAACCTGAGGACCTTATTTCTCCCGCACATCATGTTTATGAGATAGGAGTGATTATTAGATATTTTCAAACTATGTCTCTTTTTATGTTGATGATTCTACATGAGTTTTGAGAATATTTTTAACTACAAGCAATTTTCAAGATCAAATTTCTCTTATTTTAAAATGGGTGATTTACAGCCGTCATTGCATGCATGCTTGTAAATGTTTATTTTCAAAAAGTAGTTTTTTTCTAATATATATATATATATATATATATATATATATATATATATATATATTTGTAGACGTTTAACGTTCCTTCCTAGGACCAAAAATGCAAACCCTAGTCCCCTTTAAACCCATAGAACATGCGGATCCTACATGCCTACTGTCCAGCCCTTAAGCATGTACCTATGGACCTTAAACATTTTGAAAAACGTTCATTCCCATAGACCTATTGTGGCAGCCCATTTGTGCATCATAATCGTGAATTTAGAAACATAAAAACACAAGTTTTGTTCATGTTTTGTCATAAAAACGAAAATATAAAAAGTGTATCATATTTTTCATTCAAACATGTATTAACAAATATTATATGGTATGAACGATGAATTAAGGAATATTAAGACGTGCCTTTGTGTGTTTCACGCACGAATAATAATCCTTGACTCAAGTGACGTGGGTGGAGAGACGGCGGAGAAGACCTTGCTGAAGTTTCCCTTCAAATTCACGTGAATGGTCCTTTAAAAAAATGTTTGTGTGTGGGTGTGCTGATGGAGGAGAAAAGCCCTAGGTTTCTAATGTTTTAAACAATTGGTTGAAGTGTTTTGGGTTTAGGAAACTCTATCTTTTGATATAAATAATTGGATAAAAAGCTAGGCCCAATAACCTTATTATAATAGGCCCATTATAGTGTATGTAAAATATTTCGTTCAGTAAAGTTTTCAAAAATATTACCCGAGTTCCTAAAAGTCCTTATTTTCGTCATAAATCGAATACCAGTTAAAAATACGACTTGACGCGTAAAAACACCTCAAAAAGCATCATTTTAGAAAATATCATTTAAAATATACCATATAAAAAATAATTAAAATTAATCATTTAATAAAAAAATTTCCTCTATAGTCCTCGGTCTCCGTTCATCGATCGAGTCTCGAATATCCTTTAAAATGCAGTTTTATGCATTCTAATATAAAACCCTATTTTAAACATGTAAATATGCCTTCCGCATTTAATTTAATGTAATTAAAACAATTCTATTAGTCATTTTCTATTTTTCTTATATTTTCATGTAGTTGGATTACGTTATCGCATTTAAATCTTACAAAGGTAATTAAGAAAGTTGATACAATTGCATGAAATTTAAAAGCCTATTAAACCTGAAAAATAAATTAAGAAACCTATCTACGAGGATTTGAATTGCCACTGCCACTTCTCCCATTTCCTTTCTTTCTTCTAGATTATTCTTCTTTCCTTCTTCTTTCATCAATCCTCTTAGATTCTTCATACTTAGCCTTCTCAGCCCGTCTCTTTTGTTCTTCTAGCTTTTTTTTAGTCTATTTCCATCTTTTTGGTATAAATACGTTGCATGTACTCAAGGATTTCTTGCAGCTGGATACCAAGAGTTTTTTGAATGTAATCAAGCCGGGAGTCCATTTGATTTTTAACTTGGATAATTTGGACATAAAATTTAACATTTATGTTGGAGGTTTGGCTTTTCATTTTGAGCTGGTCAGAACCGAGATTGTTGTAGAGTTTCCCAAAGAAAATGATTTCCTTAGAATATCTGATTTGAAGTGGTCAAATGTTGTAGTATATGCAAAATGCTTGATTTCTATGCTATTAATAGCCTTGGAACATCCTGAAATTGAGTCAAAATTCGTTGTGGCAAAGCATCTTCATCATATTCTTCTTTAGGCTTAGATAGTTGAATGTCTCGGTATGTGAAGGGGCCAGATTTGAACATAATGAGAGGGTTGGGAGTAGTAGTGGAGGCTAAATGAATAATTATTTCACCACCGGTTGGATTTTCAGAGGGAATTTCCTAACCCATTACAGTAAATATATTAGGAGTTCGATTTGTGATTGGAGCTTCTGAGGTTTGAGTCTGGTAAGGTAGCGGCTCAGTCAAAACTTCTACATTCACTGTTCCCTGTTGACCTACTCAACATATGGTCTATGGTAACCAACTCTCGCCTAGTCAAATTTTGTGGAGAGATGGCCTCTTCCAAAGAAACTAATTCACTAGGTGGAGTTGATGGCAGTGATTCAATCTGCATATATTTTCTCATTGTAGAGACATATTCCCTCAAATAATATTGAAGTCGACACATTATACCTTTCTGTAAGCTTCAATTGTGGTCCAGTTAATAATTTGTCGGGTGGAACTTGGAGACATCCACCGACTTGACTTTTTTTTTCAACAGATAGCACAACGGAACAACAAACCCAAGAGATCGGGTTTTCTCCTTTACCATGGCCTTGAAAATTTTGAAGTGATTGTCTGACTAGTTGAAATTTATTTTGGAGGTGATGGTCGCCAAAGTCAAAAACATCTCGGTGGTCTCCTTGTCAAAGGAACCTTCCTTTGCTAGCAGTGTCTTGCTTACCAGATTAGCAATAAACCTATACTTGACCTTTAGATCCTTCTTCAAATAGTTTGGTACATCAAAGGGGAGCTTGAAATAGAAAATTCCACTCTCTAGTGTGTAGAATTGCCTTCTTGAAGATCAAAAAATGCACTTAGGCTCATTGTGGGCGTAACACTCTTTCTCTATACTTGACATGATTAATGATACTTATACTTGTAATCAAAATAGATTTTGAATGATATACATATATTATGAAGCAATTCAAACAAGGGGCATCAATTTGACGGTTTATAAAAATTTTGGCATGATGTCTCTACATTTTGTATAAGCCAACAATCCAAGCAACAATATCTATACATACATATAATCATACTCAAACATACACCGTATCGTTATACAAATAGTCATAAACGTCGTGAAACTTGTTTCAAACCCTGACATAAAATCCACTATAATACATATGCGGAAGCTATACAATAAGACGTCCAGGTTCTTGTCGAGGTAAGGCACGTCACAAGCATCCATTGGCGAACTGGCATCCTATGCATCTTCATTACCTGATCTTGTAATACATGAGCTATGTGAGTTTATAAAACTCAATAATTTGGCACTTATATATATCAATATGCATCGAAGGATTATACATATCAAGTCGTGATCAACAATGAATCTTTTAACCATGTCATACATAGCATATATTCATGTTCATTTCTGTACTTGAGCCTCATTAGTTGACATGTACTACCGTGCTTGCTTTATTATATAGCTACTACTGTGTTAAACGTCAGGGTTCCCTGTGACAACCCCACGCCCCATGAACATATATTGGACAATAGGTTTGGTAGACTTAAAACCAACCATGATGTCAACAAGCTCATATATCATATAAAAATCATTCATTTTACTTTTATTTCATGTTCATGACATAGCACCTATCTTCAATATTCATGAATTTCTATAATATTTAATACATAACAATGGAATATGGTGCTATGTTTTCATCAATAAGCATAATAATAATGTACATATAGCAATAAACAATGCAAAGCATTTGAAATTCATAATATTACTCATGTATACACTTCAAGAACATGCCAACTTACAGTCCATGCGTAAGAACACTGGTTTGAGACGATTTTTCTCGCTCATATACTGTCAAATATATCAAAAACCAATCACTATGTCTATATGGTCTTCTAAATATATAACAACCATTAAAAAGTTGAAAACGTACAACTCTAGGATGCTCTAGTGATGGAGAACTAAATTCTAACTTCAAAATGATGAAGAAAAGGAATAAATGAGCTTTTGGAGGAAGGGTTCTTGGTTTCTTTCGAGTTTTTGCTGTGAAGTGAGCTAAGGGAATGAAGGAGATGCTTTGAAATTTCGAAACTTATCGTTTCATATGTGCAGCGACGCTCGGGCAGTCCAAAAATTTAGTGTTTGGACAGAACTTTTTTGGTGCACCGGTGCTCGGGCAGTAAGACCTTACCGCTCTGGCACCACACATTCTGCCTCTGCGCATAGTTTCATCAAAGATCACTCCAGAAATGTCTCTTCCCTTCATAATTTACAAAAGTGGAAAACATGAAAGTTGTAGCCCTATATCTTGGATTCCTTCTCCATTAGACCTCATGTCATTTGAAGGTCTGAGTAAAAAGTTATACTTAATCTACCAAAATGTGTCATTGTAGGAATGACGATACACACGACACACTTCGGGGAACCTTTGGCTTGTCTTCCACAATGATTTGGACAAAACTCAAAACATGAAAGTTGTAATCTTTTATCTTAGCTTTCTAATGGTTGTGGCCTCACACAATTTGGATCAATATCAAAATCATTATAATAAAACACATAAGAACTGTCATATTTTCTTCTCATTTCCTGCAGTTCCATATCAACTTTCATTACACTATTTTACCTACACATCTTACTATCACTATTTAGACATATATTCATTCTCAATACACCATGTACAATATATAAATCATATTCAATCATACTATCGATACATCAATCAACACGTGAAACATATGAACCAAATAACAACATAATAAATGACATAAACACATTATAAATCATTTGTCGAGTAACCGGGCATTACAATGTGTGTATCAAAAGCCTATGGGAACAACTTCTATGTGATGATGATGTTTGATCCTTGAATAGTGCATACCACTTGTCCATGCTCAATTTTGGCAGTATCAAACAGTTGATCAAGCATTGGTTAAGATAACTTATTGCCACATCCCATAAAAATTTTCAACCCCGATGCATCCTATATTTTGAGCACATCGACCATAGGCTTGTCTGTGATGTTCAAGAAAAACTCGAAATATATAGCCATTGGGTTTCTGGAGTAAGCTTGTCATTTTTTGCGATTTTGAAGTGAATGCCTCGATTTGATATGTAGAACTGTTAGAGTGAAATAAGAAAAAATTGTGTAGAATTAAATTCTAAGTGAATAGAAAGAACAAAAAAAATTACTGACAAAGAATATACATATTGTCCTGATGTGATAGATATGACAGTTCACATGTGTACATATCTGAGATTTATTTGAAAATTTGAAATGTCAAAAGTAACTTTTGAGAGTTGATATATATGTTGATAAATACAAAAGAATACAAATAGGTTACACAATAAATACAGGTTTAAAACAATTAAAAAAATTTACTTTTAAACATATTGAACCATTCTAAAATATTGATATGTTTTAGATAGAGGATCGATAAGAGGATGTGATAAAATCAAGCTTCCATAAAATCTAGCTGGAGCCGTCTGATTTTTGTATCGGGTTTACATGTTCTTTTATCAACTTGACTTTAATTTCCCCTTAAATTGTTCACTAGCTTAAATCTAATAAGCCAAAAATATTACAAATTAAAGAAAACATAGTGTCGGATTATGTATTAATGAAGATATCAATGACTTGTTGATCAATCGAAATGTATTATAGACGGATGTACTTCGTCGTTACATCATGTTGGATGAAATGTTGTCTAATGTCGATATGCAACGTCCGATAATGCAAGATATGGTTGTATACTATTTCGAGGACACTTATATTATCACAGAAGATTGTGGATTCAGACGCTTGAATTCCATAATCTCTCAATTTTTGTTGAATCGAGTATAGTTTTGTACAACAACTCCGTCCGGATAGGTACTGAGCTTCAGACATTGATGTGGCAATTGAATTTTACTTTTTGATGAACTGGGATATAAGTTTGTCTACAAGAAACTGCCATAATCTATTGGTGCTCTTTTTATTGATATTCAAACATGCATAATTTTCATTTGAGTACCTGTTGCGAAATTTACCGCTTGCAAGCACACGGTTGTCAAGTTTTAATATATGTGAGTAGAGTATCGTTCCCACGAGTAGTGTAAATTAAAAATATATCAATGATTGTAATTACAATAGTCCCGACTTTATGTAAAGATTCAGTAAAATGTTTGATTTGCTTAAACGAATTAATTGAAAACAAAGAATTAATCTAATAACCGAGTTGAGAAATAACAATGAGAGAAAATATCAAGAGAAATGATTTCACTAAGCTTCCACGATAATTATTCCCTGTTTAATTTATATTCATGAATTCCAATTATTTAATGGCCAAGAAAACTTAATTATTTTATTCTCCCTTTCCCAAGTGACGAATAAACTGTATCATTCAAACCTCGATTCAAATATTCCTAATAAAAATCTAAATTTAAATGATAAATGCAAATGATGTTCTTATCTAAGCCTCGCTAAAGTTATATGCCTTCCAAACGATATAAACATTCAACGATGTGTCTCTAATGATCTGTAATCCTAGTCCCTCTCCCGAGTTGTAGAATTAATCAGACAACACACACTTTATGGCCAGTAAATTGAAGAAAAATAAACACAGAGAACACAATTAAACAAAAACGGAATTCAATCAAATAAACCACATCAAATCATCGTGTCCACAAAGCTACATCATTCTCTAGACTGAAAATTAGTTCATGACGAATTCTAAATAAAATCAAAACATGTTTGAACATTTAGACATCGAAACAATAGAAAATAGAGATGAAGGAATCAGATAACAAATCGGAAGAGGCGTCTATATCCCCAGGTTCGTCGTTCTTCATCTTCGTAATCAATTCTTCAGCTCCATATCTTCGTCGTTGTATTTGTTCTTTTTCTATCATATTCTTTCTCTCCAAAAAACGGCTATCCCTCGTGTGTTTCTTTCTCCAAGCACGGCCCTCTTTTTAACCTAGGATTCGCGCAATTTATAAGCATTCTGGATCGCGCGTGATCTGAGGCTTTCGCGCGTGATCTAGCGCTTCTCGTCTGCCTTCTTCTGTGAGCACGCGGTTGCGCGTGATATTGCACAGCTGCGCGCGAGCTTCTGGTCATTCGCCTGTATTCTTGCTCGTGCGCCTGCATGTGATGTAGCGCGGCCGTGCGCGTGACGCTGCCCGATTCCTTGCATGTATGCACGCGCGGCTGCGCATGAAGTGTCGCGGCTGTGCGCTCCATTCTGCCCAATGGTTCTGCACTTCATGGTACTCTGTTTTCTTGCATCTACTTGGCTTCATGTGCACTATTTTTTCCTTTCCTGTAATGACAACAAAAACGAAAAAAATAACGCATAATTCCGTTCGACACTAACATAATTCAAAATGGATTCTTATATAAATTAAGTACAAATCTTGCACTTATCAAACCCCTCAAACTTGAACATTTGCTAGTCCCGAGCAAAATAAAAATAAAAATAACTATTCATGGAAAAATTAACGCTACTAATGGTCATGGATATGCAAAAAGTGATATTGGCCTCCGACTTATATATTTTCATGTAATTCACGATTTCTAAAAACTCACGTGCATGTGTGATATGTCAATGTTCATTTCCCCAATCAAATGCTCAACTATATTGACAAAACCCACTAGCCTTATAAATTCAAGAGATCTTCAGTTCAGTTTAAACCACACTTCATTAATATCTAAATTCACTTACACAGATCCCAAAGGACTTCATTGGTAATTATTTGGTTCATTAGATATTCAATAAAAGTTTACCAAAAGATAAGTCACACAATGAGATGCTTACATACAAATGATTAAAGTTCATACTTGCTATCAATGTTTCTCAGGTATCCATAGGTTTGACTTGAACAACTTTTCTCCTTTAGTATATTGGATAAATGTGACAAGGTTAATAGGTCTTGTAAGCTTGTAACGTTAGGTCATGGCTCACGGCTACAATAAAAGGTATGAAGATCAAAATTTGAGAGAAATAATCGAATTTTCATCATTTTCACCCTCAGTTCATTCACCATCGCTTTATTATTTTCTTCTCAATCATATCCTTCATTTCCCATATTTTTCTTTTTAACCACTTTTCGATTCATTCTTTGATTGTTTTTTTTTCTTTTTTGTCTCTTTTTCAACTCTTTTTTGCACATGTAATTTTTTTTTCTTTTCAATGAGTACTTGAATCATTACAATACCAATGAACTTATTTCTCTCAAAATTAGGTAGGACAAGTGTATAAGCTTCATTAAATAGTTGTTGTGGGATGTAGAATAGATACAAGTGGAGGCTGATTGTATGTCATTGACACGCACCACTTGATTTTTCTTTAGTAGGCTCAAAATGGGACACTAGAGATATTTCATGTAGAGGTTCGAAGGCTCAAAACGGCTCCAAAGATTACCTAAATCATTCCTATGTCACATATTATCCGTATTTCTCCTCGAAAAGTATTCAAACAAGTTCTAGATCTCCGTCAATCCATTAGTTATCTCATACAAACTAATCACATGCATTGTTCAATCAAAATGATATATGAAATAGGTGCACAAAGAATTTAAGCATCTCAATGAACTTGAGGCTCAAGGGCTGACAATTGATCATAAACAAGGAAAATAGGCCCAAAGACATTAAGAAAAATTGCCTAGAACATCTCGGTGTTTGCAAAAGTGTTAGTCAATGTCATGTGAGAATTACTAAAGACCAGTTCTCCATTGTTTATTAAGCATCACAGGTGTGTAAATTGTAACTGTGCATCGACAGTATCAACAAACATGAAAGTGCGAAATAATTGTGACTCTCAAGTTATCATGAGCACATAAATACTTCAGGACCACAATTCCATTTTCATCATCGGCCACACAATGACTTATCCATGACTCTTTCTAACTACTTTAGCAAGCAGTAAAGATTTTTTTGAAAAAACAAAAACGTGACTAGACTCCTATGAAATACGAAAATTCTAGCTACTGTGCAGAAAATAACTAACAACAAATTTAACTTACAATGAATTAACAACTCAAACAATCAATACGCAAAGCAAATTGACCCCTCCCCCCCCCCCCCCAAACTGACAGTATGCATTGTCCTCAATGTGTAATTTAAAAGATAAACGTGACAACACATACCTCGAGCACGAGTGTCAAAACTCGTTGCTCAAGTTGTCGTCTGCAACATCTTCAACATCCTCGTCCATGGGCTGCGGCGGTGGTAGATCTGGTATTGGGTACTATGGTGGCCAAGCTGGTGGTGGTGGAAAGGGAGCATCCTTGGGCCCAATAGGTGTAAAACGCTGGGCGAGCACCGACGTGAATTCCATCATGAAACGTCTGCCCTTTCTATTGCTTTAAAAGTACTAGGAAAAAAACTTTTTTTCCTTCTATTTCGGACATGTACATATTGCTTTTTAGGTTTGGTAAAACATTTGACGATTTCATTTTATGACTTTTTCACTTAACTTTTAAAATGCTATTAGGTTTATGTTTTATTTTAATGGGTAAAATATTTTATAAAAAATATTTTCAACAGTGAAAATACTTTTACGTAAAAAAAATTTTTAGTGAAAATTTTAAATAACTTTTACGAATAGAATACGATCGTCGGGGCTCTCTTTGGGGCTTTTTCTCATAAATGGGCTTCCTTTCGGGCCTTCTTCCCTCACGATATTCTCATTCTTAACTCAAACCTAATACCTCAATAGTTACAATTACTTCAATTCCTTCAATGTTTATATTCTCATAACTTTATAAAAATTATACATAACATAACCTTTTTTTTTTTGAAACCAAGCATGCAACATGTCTTTTAAATGTCTTCCTTAAATCATTAAAATTCAATAGACATTTAAAACTCATAATTTCATCATGTAAAATTTCATAAACATTCACAAATAATCTAAATATGATACAAACAGCATTTAGAGCATTGCCATAACGTTTACTAATTTTTAGGTGTAAAAAGACCGTTTTACCTATGGACGTGTCATTTTACATTTTTGACTTTTCCTTGATTTCTTTGACTCTAACATGTCCCAAATAATAATTAAAGCTTAAATTAAAATTCCCATAATTTTATTTAGCTTAAAAATTAGGCTTTTTAATTAATTCGTGATTAATCGTTTTGACGGTGTTTTAATCTCGAAAAATCTCAAACTTTAATATAAAATTCCTAAATTCAAAACTTAGTCTTTTTATATTATTTTAACCCTCGTGAACCATGACTCGACCCCCGTGAGCTGTATTTCAATTTATTTTAGCTATTAAAACCCTAACTTGACCCTTATTGGTTAGCACCGAGCCATCTTTCGATTTTCTCGAGCCACCCTCGAACCATGTTGAACCAAACCCTGACCAACACCCTTAGACACCCTACTGGACCTTAGGAACCCCTAAGAACCAGCCCCAAACCAAAAATGTGACCCCTTACCAATACCATGCAGTAGCCGAGAGATGCAATATGTGTGGACCTAGGAACCTAGCCGACGCCCCAGCACCAGAACCACCCTCCAGTACACATACCTAGGACCCTAAGGACTTGCCCTAGCCCAGCCCCTGAGCCCTGGACCGAGCCCTTCCTTCCTTGCAAGTTGCGACCCCTGCGAAAACCCGCATCAAGTTCTCGGGGAGGAGTCCTTGTTCCCAGCACTCTAGCCCAACCCCAGGCCAGCCCTGAACCTAAACCCAAGCCAAGGCCACATAACCCTTGACAGCAAAAAAACGATTCCAGCAAGTTGCTTATTTCCTTCGAGTTTGAGGTGTTTTAGGTGTGAGTATCTGACTCTATAACAGATGTAAACCACTCTTGATCTTACCTTACGTCAAGGCAGCCCTTAACCAAATAATATACAAGTTATTTGAATCATAAACCATGTTTTAACATCACATATGCTTGAAAAACGAAATATAATCAAGTGCTCCTTGTTTATTCATGCAAAACAATTTTAAATATTTACTATGATGTTAAAGACGAGAAAAGGAAGAAGTATGGCGTGCCTTTGTGTTTTAAACGCACGATTATTCGTTGACGATTGGCGAAGAACGGGGCAAAACCTTTGGCTATAGATTCTCCTTGCTATCCACGATTTTCTCCAACTTTTGGTGGTGTGTGGTGTCGTGTATGATGGGTAACTTTTCAGAAAGTGGGCGTGTGAAGTGTAGGGTTTTGGGAAGGGTTTTGTATAATATATACTAATTAAATCACTAACAAGGCTTTAGGCCTATTAAGCATAAGTTTGTGCCCATTAGTGCTTGATTAGGATTTAATAAAATATTATCAAAGTTTTTGTTTAAATACATTTGTGATTTTATTAGCCGGGTTGCCAAAAAGTTCGTATTTTGTTGAAAAACCAACACCGATAATATTTACGTCCCGGCGTATAAAATCACCTCAAAACTCCTTATTTTCAAAAATATGAAAAACCAACACCCATATTTTAAATAATTAAAAACAATTATTTTTAATAAAAACATTTTACGTTTTTCATCCCTTAGTCCCGTTCTTTGATCGCAACTTGAATAATCCTTAAAAAATACAGTTTTAGGCATAATGATAATAAAATCCTATTTATCATATAAGTCCCTTAAATAAAATTTTGTCCTCGAAATTAGAACTTATCGAATAGTTCTAGATAGCGACTCTTCAAGTCCCTCTCGGTTTCCCAAGTAGCTTCCTCTTCCGAGTGATTCAATCACTTGACCTTGACCATTGGAACGACTTTGTTTCGCAACCTTCTTTCTTGTTTTGCCAAGATCTGGACAGGTCTTTCTTCATATGTCATACTTGGAGTTAGTTGAAGAGGCTCATAATTTAGTACATGTGATGGGTTCGACAG
The DNA here is from genome assembly GCF_022965805.1 of Primulina eburnea. Classification (NCBI taxonomy): domain Eukaryota; kingdom Viridiplantae; phylum Streptophyta; class Magnoliopsida; order Lamiales; family Gesneriaceae; genus Primulina; species Primulina eburnea. The sequence continues at coordinate 31,187,154 of NC_133104.1, forward strand.
GTACTTCCGCAGCATCGAAATAAGGAACACATTGTGAACTCCGGAAAGTGTTGGTGGCAATGCCACTCTATAAGCTAGTGTCACAATCCTCTCCAAGATCTCAAACGGACCAATAAATCTTGGACTAAGCTTGTTTTTCTTGCCAAAACGCGTAACACCCTTCATAGGTGCTATTTTCACAAATACATGGTCGCCCACTTCAAACTCTAAGTCCCTTCGTCTTTTTTCTGCATAACTTTTTTGTTGACTTTGTGCAGCCTTCATTCTCTCACGAATTTTGACTACGAGCTCAGCAATCTCTTCAATCACATCTGGACCAATATCTCTTCTTTCCCCAACCTCATCCCAATGAATAGGAGACATAATTCCTTCCCATAAAGTGCCTCAAAAGGATCCATCCCGATAGATGATTGGAAACTATTGTTGTAGGTAAACTCCACTAGAGGTAATTTTGGTTCCCAACTACCTTGGAGATCAATAACACATGCTCGCAGCAGATCTTCCAGAATCTGTATAACTCTTTCTGACTGACCATCGGTTTGAGGATGGAATTATGTACTGAATAATAACTTGGTCCCCGTCGCTGCATGCGGACTCTTCCAAAAAGATGACGTAAATCTCGGATCTCTGTCATAAACAATAGAACAGAAATCCCATGCAGACAAACTATCTCTCGAATAAATAACTTTGCATACTGAATCATGGTGAATGTCATCTTAATAGATAGAAAATGCGCTGATTTCGTAAGATGATCCACTATCACCCAAATGAAATTCAATCCCTTAACGGTCTTTGGCAATCCCATTACAAATTTCATAGTGACATTTTCACTCGGGAATAGGAAGTGGCTTCAATTTTCCCGCTGGTCTTTGATGCTCTACTTTAACTTGCTGACAAGTCAAACACTTGGATACAAATCTCAAAATGTTTCTCTTCATTCCTGGCCACCAATATAACAACTTCAAATCTTTGTACATCTTCGTACTTCCCGATGGATGGAGTAAGGTGTGTCATGGGCTTCCTTCATAATAAGATCTCTCAAAGAATCGTCACTAGGAACCTACATACTATCTCGATAACGAACTAAACCATCCACCACTGAATATAAATTCCGGCCCTTGGCTTCATCTCTAGCTCTCCACTTTTGCAACTGCTCATCAGTGGACTGTCTGTCCCGAATTCTATCTCTCAAAGTCGACTGTACTGATAATGTGGCAAGATTATGAGCCTCGTCCCTAACATACACTGTAAGCTCAAACCACTGTATCTCGGATTGCAACGGTCTTTGAAGTGATAATTGAGTGATAACTGCTGCTTTTCTACTTAACGCGTCTGGCAATACATCAGCTTTTCCCGGATGGTAGCTAATTTCACAATCATAATCCTTTACTAATTCAAGCCATTTGCTGTCTCATATTCAATTCTTTTTGGGTGAAGAAGTATTTCAAACTTTTATGGTCGGTGAATATTTTTCACTTCTCCCCATATAGGTAGTGTCTCCAAATTTTTAGTGCAAAGACTACTGCTGCAAGCTCAAGGTCATGAGTAGGGTAATTCTTTTCGTGAATTTTCAGCTGTCTCGACGCATAGGCGATAACTCGGTCATTTTTCATCAGAACTGCGCCCAAACCAAGTTTAGAAGCGTCGGTATAAAGAACATACTCCCCTTGCCCCAATGGCATAGATAACACACTGGTGCTAATATCAAGGCTTGCTTCAACTTGTCAAAATTGTCTTGGCACTCGGGTCCCCAAACAAACTTTGCATTTTTCTTTGTCAAGGCAGTCAAAGGTACCGCTATAGATGAGAACCATTGAATAAACTTGCGGTAATAACCAGCTAGTTCCAAGAAACTGCGAATCTCGGTAGCACTCTTTGGCACTGGCCACTCTTTCACTGCCTCCACTTTACTCGGATCAACTTCAACGCCATCACTGGAAATGATGTGGCCTAAGAAAGCCACTCTATCAAGCCAAAACTCGCAATTGCTGAATTTTGCATCAAACTTCCTGTCTTGCAGTACTTGCAGTGCTATCCTCAAATGACGGCTATGATACTCTCTGCTCATGGAATAGATCAATATTTCATCAATAAAGACTGTAATAAACTGCTCCAGATACGGCTGAAATACGCGATTCATGAGATCCATGAAGATCGCTGGCGCATTGGTCAACCCAAATGGCATGACCATAAACTCATAGTGCCCATATCTCGTGTGAAATGCCGTCTTGTGTACATCTGACTCTTTTACTTTCAATTGATGGTATCCAGATCGCAGATCAATCTTATAAAATATCGATGCTCCTTGAAACTGGTCAAATAAATCTCCAATTCTTGGCAGTTGATACTTATTCTTGATAGTACCCTGTTAAGCTCACGATAGTCCATGCAAAGGCGCATACTACAATCTTTCTTTTTCATAAATAATACCTGTGCGCCTCATGGAGAATAATTAGGGCGAATAAAACCCTTGTCTAGAAATTCTTGAATTTGATGTTTTAGCTCTTTCATTTCAGCAGGTGTTAGAAGATAAGGCGCTTTTGATATAGGAACTGTGATGGGCATTAGATCAATAGAGAATTCCACTTCACGATCGGGCGGAATGCCAGAAACGTCCTCGGGAAAGACGCTAGGAAACTCTCTCACTATCTCAATATATCTTCAAATTTCTGACTGACGGGAGCATGCGTGGTAGTGACACATGCTAGAAAAGCTTGACATCCATTCTTAATAAGTTTCCTCGCACATAGACAAGAGATCATGTGCGGCATTTGCTTGTTTCTCGCCGCCTCAAAGACAAAATATTTACCACTAGGTGGTCGAATAGACACTGTTCGCTGACGAAAATCAATCGAAGCTCCATTCGCTGATAACCAATTCATACCGAGTATAATATAAAATTCGGGCATAGGAAGCACAATAAGATCTGGTCGAACCACATCCCTGAATTAACGAAGCTCCAGATTCTTGACAATCTTAGACATGAGCATTTAATCACATGAAGGAATAGAAACTTTGAAACACAAACCCATATCTTGAGGAGTGATATTCAATTTTTTGATGAAGGTTTCAGATATGAATGAATGTGTAGCCCCTGAATCTAGCAACACATAGGTAGCTACACCTAGAATGATGATCATCCCTACGGCAAAAATGTCTTTTAAATCTTTTCGTGTCGAAGCTTAAAGAATTTCTATCATTACTTTCCCAAATTTCTGTGAAGATTGCGCGTTGAACTTAAGCATTTCTTGAAAAATTGCATTTTAGCCCTTCAAATTTTCGAATTATTGCAATTAAATCATTATGTTTAACGAGAATTCTTATTTCAATCCCTTAAATTCCAAAAATTGGATTTGTGGCTCTTAAGAATTCGGTAATTGCACTTCGGTTGCTTATCTTTTGGTTAATTGCATTATGATCCCTTAATTATCAAAAATTACTTTTTAGCCCTCAAATTCTCGAAAATTGCACATTAACCCCAATAATTTCGATATCCTTATTAAATCCCTTAGTTATGATTTTCTCTAAATGTTGGCCCTCAAACTTTTTATTCTGAATTAAGTCATCCTTTACATAAAATAAGGCACAAAATTAATATAATTTTCTACGGTTTCTAAAATCATGACTTAAGTCCAACTAATTAGAACATGCAACCTAATTTCCACTAGGTTAAGCTTAATCTCAATTCAATTCCAATAACCAATTTAATGTTTCATACAATAATAAGCAATATAAAAATGTTAAAGACTAGGTTACCCGTGATGAGCGTAGTGTCTGCTTCCTCCTCAGCTTCTTCAGCATTCATAACATAAGCTCGTCCCACTAGTAGGCGCTTTTCTCTTCGGGCAATCAATAGCTTTGTGCCCATTCTCCTTGCAGTAGAAACACTTGAATTACCCCCATTCACATTTTCCAAGATGTAAGTGATTGCAATCTTTCCATGGTTGCCTCTCAGCAGGCTTTGGCGCTCCAGGATTTTGTGGCCTTTGTGGTGCTTGTTTCTTGACTGGACCTTGGGGCTTTTGAGGCCTTGAGGTCTAGGAGGACCCGTATATGGTTTATTATTCGGCTGATTATTGTTCTAAAAGTGCTGCCTCTTGCGTTGAATCTCAAAATCAATGTCCTTCAATGACTGCTCAGACTGGAAAGCATAAACAGTAGCGGTAGCATAATCCAATTGACGCATCATCATAACATTGTTGCGAAGGGTCTGTCATAGTCCATCCATGAAATGCCTAAGCTTTACTGCAGGATCCTCCAAAATGAGGGGTACAAAATGACAACCTCTATCAAATTTCTTCACAAATTCGGCAACAGTCGCGTCTCCCTGGCGAAGGGTCATAAACTCCTTCATCAGTTTCCCTCTAACATCGGCAGTAAAGTACTTTTCATAGAATATTTTCTTGAAATGAGCCAAAGTGATAGTAGCAAGATTAACACTGTGCTCGGCTCCCTCCCACCATAAAGAAGCATCATCCCTAAATAGATAAGTAGTACACTTCACACGGTCCGCATCCACCATATCTAGATAACGAAAGTGTACCTCCAGTGAATGTATCCAACTCTCAGCAGCAAAGGGATCGGTGGTGCCAGAAAATTCCTTTGGCCGTAGCCTCCGGAACTGATCATAGATGTCATGTTGTGGCCTAGGTGCCTGTTGTTGCTGCTGCTGCATCTGCTGTAACTGCTGCTGCTGCATCTGCTGTAACTGCTGCTGTTGTATCTGCTGCTCAAAGAGACGAGCCATCCCCTCTAAAGCACGTGTAGCAGCTTCCCCTGGTGGTGGTGCTGGTGGTGCATTTTCTTGATTATTCCTTGGATGATTCACATTGTTCTCTTCCTGATTCTCAATAACGGGGGCACGTCTAGGAGTTATTTTATCTGAACGTTTTCCAAATTCTAACGTAACAAATTTGCATTTAAATCTAAGTTCTCTAATCGTGTGACATGTCCTAACTCATTTTAGCAATCTAAGCATGCAAAGCATAAGTACACAAAAAGCTAGTAAACATGTAGCATAAACATAATATTCATGTCGTCAGGCAGGTAACATCATACTAAATCATATAAAGCATGTACAAACTTACAACTTTGAGGCTTGACGACTGATCTTTCTGGCGCTGATGGTGGCACAATCCTTTACAAGGACTTTTGCTCTGATACCAATTGAAATGTCTGCCCTTTTTATTGCTTTAAAAGTACTAGATATTTTTTTTCCTTCTATTTTCGGCTTACATATATTACATAAAAATATTTTTTATAAAATATTTTACGCATTAAAATCATCAACCCACTAGCATTGTAAAAGTCGAGTGAAAAGTCATAAAATGAAATCATCAAATGTTTTACCAAACCTAAAAAGCAATAAGTTTGAAAAGTATAGCACATACTAAACTTCTCAAAATCTCTCAAAAGTATAAATAAATAGTCTTAAAATCTTAACGTAAATCATGAATCATAAATGCGGAAAAAGTAGAAGCGCTGGTCCTCGGGTTGTGTGCACCTTCAGTCCAATCGAATCATCCATCAAGACCTCTGTAGGGCCCTTAGTTCCTAATCGTTATTACAACACAATCTGATTAGGGTTAATTAGTTACAGCGGAAAACGAGTTTAAATTTTCTTTACAATGAGCCCAATTCATTTTATTTGAATATTAAAATTAGTATTTAATTTCATATCATAAAACACGCTCACACATAATCAAAATCAATCACATACAAACAACTCATATCCTCGGGACATGCCCCGATATATAGATACATATATATACTGGGAAACAAAACATAAAACATCATCCCAAACTGTGACTTCCTCTAGAAGTACCCTCTCCGGTCTCCTGATATCCTGGAGTACCTGCCATTGTCCACACACAAAGACAACAACAGCCCTCCTTGGGGGTGAGCAAAGCTCCGTATGGAACAACCATCATATATACCACAAGCATCTAAACAATGATATATGGTATGCAATGCATGGATGTTGTGGAGGTATCAGGTAATATGCCCATCCACTGAGCACATGTCAGAATCAAACGAATCGCTATCAAATCAATGCTCGAGCTGGCACACCGGCCTCAATAAGGGATACTCGTATGATAGCATCGACGAAGCGCCATCAAATCCCAAATCTCAAATCAATCGTCGGGGCCACAAATGTCTATGTTTTAAGGGTCATGTAATACCAAACACAGCATTGTGTTCACAAACCCCACAATCCAATCAAATCATTTCAGGGTATCCAAGGATCATAGCTCAATGTGCATGTCATGTATCGATGTATGCATCAAACGATGTGTGTTAACAAAACATTTATTTTATACATCGATATTCAAATCTCAATGTCATGTATGCCACATAAACTCAACAAATAAGGCATATAGACACATATTCTCAACCCAATCAGTCAAATCAATCCAACATATATCATATAATACAGATAACTTTCGTATCTTACCCGGTCGTAACACACCTCAATTCTTCGTTTCCAGTTGATGTAACCTGAAGATATCGGTATAATACTTTATCTACATTAATAACATACTCATTCCAATCAATAACATAATCCAAAATCATTAATATGAGTTTCAAATATCATTTGAAACTTCAAAAATTCATAACAAATCCAATCATAATATAATTCAATTCCGACTTCAAAACTTAGTTTATTGTCGGTTATTCTACTACATATAGGAATTTCAACTTCAAATACATTCTATTCCAGCACCTTGATATTTAGAGCTGCTGGAACAAGAAGAAATTTACCTCAACAGGAAGCTCTCGACGCGAAGATTCCGAATCTATAATTTGTTTCGCGTTTGGACAACATTTCGAAGTCGATTTGGACGGAAGAAAATCGAAATCTTTTTCTCTCTCTCGAAACTTCTGAAATGAAATGAAGAAAACGAACAGAAAAAATTGTTCTCATCTTCCCACCGCTCTCGCGCTCGGGCGGTAGAATTCTGGCGCCCAAGCGCGAGACATTCTGCCCCCGACTTTCACTTGTACCGCGCTCGGGCGGTCAAACATTACCGCTCGGGCGTGGCAGGTTCTGTCCAAATAATATCTCAATATACCCTGGCGCTCGGGCGGTCATTTTCTACCGCCCGGGCGCCACACTTTCTGCACAATTATTTGATTTTTGTACTTATTGGCGTCCGGCTTTCTCCACTCGAGCTCTTACAACGTCAATTCATATTCAATACTTATTTTCTCAATTTCATTGTCACGATATACATCAAATACATAATCACATGACAATTTCATAGATTATCGATAATCACATAATATTTACGATAATACGATACACGGTCCTTACATTTCTCCCTCTCTTAAAAGATTTCGTCCTCGAAATCTCAAACATCTCTATATACATAACATTGGCAAACATATATATGTCACCAGTTATAGTACATATCAAAACTAAAATCAGTAAACGGATTAGAATACATTGAATACAATGGAACAGATGACATAGAATCCAACAAATGCGGATACGAATCTCGCATTTTGATTTCCAATTCCCACGTTGATTCTTCAACATCATGTCAGTGTCCATTGCACTCGAACTAGAGGAATTGATTTATTTCGCAATATCTTTTCCTTTTGATCCATAATACGAAGAGGTTGTTTGACATAGGAAAGAGAAGGATCAAGTTTAACCTCGTCGGGTGCAAGCACATGTGATGGATCCGGTTCGTATTTCATCAGAATAGAAACATGAAACACATCGTGAATGGCAGATAGAGGTGATGACATTGCCAATCGATACGCAAGATCACCAACTCGATCAAGAATCTCGTATGGACCAACATATCGAGGTGATAACTTACCTCGCATGCCAAATCGAACAGTGCCTCTAAAGGGAGATATTTTCAAAAACACTTTGTCACCTTTCTGGAATTCCAAGGGTCGTCTTCGTTTATTCGCATAACTCATTTGACGATCCTGAGCAGCTTTCATCCGCTGTCGAATCAACTGAACCTTATCATTCATTTCATGTATCATTTCAGGTCCAGTCAATTGTCTCTCACCAATCTCATCCCAGAATAACGGTGATTTACATCGTTTCCCATATAGAGCTTCAAACGGTGCCATACCAATACTCGTTTGAAAGCTATTATTATAAGAAAATTCTACCAATGGTAAGGCATCCTTGCCATCCCATTCTGAAGTCCATCACAACAACACGTAACATATCTTCCAATGTTTGAATTGTACGCTCAGTCTAGGCCATCAGTTTGAGGATGATAAGCAGTACTCATAGCCAAACGCGTACCCATAGCTTCTTGGAAACTACCCCAGAATTTAGAAGCAAACCTGGGATCACTATCAGATACAATTGAGACTGGCACGCCATGCAGTCTCACAACATTCTCAATGTATAAACGGGTCATTCTCTTATAAGGATAAGTCCGCTCATACGGAATAAAATGTGCAGATTTTGAAAGCCGATCAATAATAACCCAAATAGCATCACAGCCCTTGGGCGAATGAGGTAAATGAGTCACAAAATCCATAGCAATATGTTCCCAATTCCATTTCGGGATTTCAAGACTATGGAGCAATCCTCCAGGTTTCATTCTCACGGCTTTTACTTGCTGGCAGACAAGACATTTAGAAATAAACTCAGCAATGTCCTTCTTCATAGTCTCAATGTCAAATACATCTTTCGTCCTCCAGGGTGAATACTGTATTTGCTACAATGTGCTTCTCGAAGAAGGGTAGATTTCAAATCAGAATCATCAGGAACTACCAGCCGACTGTTAAGTCGTAAATAACCATCATAAGAAATCTGGAATCCAGACTGATGTCCTGCAGATACAAGTTCTTTCAACTTTTGGGTCTGAGCATTGCTTTGTTGGGCCTTTCGTACTTTAGATATCAAATTCGGCTCAATTTGCAATGCTGAGATAGTGACAGAATTCCAATTCGAGTGAAAAGTCCAGCCAGAAGTACATATATCCTCGTGTACTTTGGCGACATTGACAGATACTAACACAGAATCATACACCTTACGACTAAGGGCATCCGTAGTAACATTCACCGATCCAAGGTGATATTGAATCTCATAATCAAAATCCTTCAGGAGATCCATCCACCTGCATTGCCTCATATTCAAATCAGATTGAGAAAAGAGATATTTCAGACTTTTATGATCTGAATAGATAACAAACTTTTCTCCACACAAGTAATGACGCCAAATCTTCAGAGCAAATACAATGGCGCCCAATTCAAGATCATGAACAGGATAACGTGTTCATGAGATTTCAATTGACGAGACGCATAAGCAACCACTTTGCCATGTTGCATCAGAACACAGCCCAAACATTTACCAGACGCATCTGTACACACTACAAATCCTCCGGTACCTGAGGGAATAGTAAGCAGAGGTGCTGTGGTCAATCTCGTCTTCAATTCAAGAAAACTAGCTTCACATTCATCTGACCAAATGAATCGCTGATTCTTCTGTGTCAGTTGAGTAATAGGTTTAGCTATCTTCGAAAACCCTTCAATAAAACGACGATAATATCCAGCTAAACCCATGAAGCTACGGATCTCAGGAACATTCGTAGGTCTCGGCCAATTCAATACGGCTTCAACCTTAGCACTATCTACAGATATGCCATGTCTCAAAATAACGTGGCCCAAAAATACTACTCGATCCATCCAAAATTCGCATTTGGACAATTTAGCATATAAATGTCCATTACGAAGAGTTTGAAGTACCAGTCTCAGATGTTCAGCATGCTCCTTTTTCGATTTCGAGTAGACAAGAATATCATCAATAAATACAATAAAGAATCGGTCAAGATAATCTTGAAAGACACGATTCATTAGATCCATAAATACAGCAGGAGCATTCGTGAGACCGAAAGGCATAACCAAGAACTCATAGTGGCCATACCTGGTACGAAAAGCAGTCTTAGACACATCTTCGTCTCGGACTTGTACTTGATGATAACCAGAAAGAAGATAAATCTTCGAGTATACAGAAGTACCCTGAAGCTGATCAAATAAATCATCAATACAAGGAAGTGGGTACTTATTTTTCACAGTAGCCCGATTCAATTGCCTATAATCGATACACATTCGCATAGTACCATCTTTCTTCCGAACAAATAAAACTGGAGCTCCCCAAGGTGATACACTCGGTCGAATATATCCCTTATCGAGAAGATCCTGTAATTGTTCTTTCAATTCTTCAATTCCAATGGTGCCATAGATTAATGAGCTTTCAAGATAGGTGCAGTCCCCGACATAAGATCAATACTAAACTCAACTTCTCGATGAAGAGGAAAATCAGGAATCTCATCGGGAAATACATCTGGAAACTCTTTCGCAACAGGAATCTCAGATAAAGAAGGCTCCTTCTTTGAAACATCAATAGCGTAGATAAGATAACCCTCATCTCCGCTAGTCAAAAGTCGAGACATTTCCATAGAGGATACCAAAGGAATCTTGGCTTGAGAACCCTTGCCATAAAAATTCCACTTGGGTCCATCAATTGGTCGAAATCGAACCACTCCATGAAAACAATCAACAGTAGCTCGATTTGTCGTTAAGATAACCATGCCAACAACACAATCAAAGTCGTGCATTGGGAGGACAATCAAATTCAGAAATATCACATTATCCTCGTATATCAATACACAGTTATGCACAACTTTCTCAGACATAATAATCTTCCCTGCTAGCGTGGCTATCGACAATGTATCATACAACAGGGTACACTCAATACTATGAGATGAAACAAATGCATGAGATATGAATGAATGAGATGCTACTGTATCAAATAAAACACGTGCAGGATAATCGCAAAGCGTGCAAATACCTGCAATCATATCGCCAGGAGCTTCTTTCGCCTGATCCTCCGTCATAGCATATACTTTAACTTGAGGAGGAATTTGAGCAGTCTAACCACCTGGTCCTCGATATCGTGGGACACTTGACTGCTGAAAAGAAGGAACTGGAACAGCAGGTCTCATCATATCAGGGCCACCTCTAAATCCTGGCTGGGGTTGGGAAGAATTCGTACCCCTGTTCGGACAGACTCGAGAGAAATGGCCTTCCTGTCCACACTAATAACAAGTACCAAACATAACTCGACATTGCTCGATAGTATGTTTACCCCCACAATGGCTACAGTAAGGGGCAATCACAGGACTCCCTCTCTAGGATCCACTGGAACTCGAAGAAGACGAAGAAACAGAACCAGTCTTCTTGAAATTTTTACCTCTTGGACGCAAGGCAGGCTGCTGAGCTGTCACTAGAGGTGAAGTAGTATACTGTGGACCTCCTCGCCTAAGTCCAGCCTCGGCTGCCTTATCTCGTTCAACTGCCTCTGTGTAGCTGGTAGTGTAGTAGCCCGAATTCCAAATTGGGTAATTAACGGATTAAGGGTGATTAAGAAGGTTTAATGTGTAATTTTGACCGTGGTCATGATCGGACGGACCGAAGATGGTTCGGTAGCACCGAAGAGTTCGGACGATCCGAAGTGGGTTCGGTGGATCCGATCATGAGGTGTCAAGAGTTGATCGACACGTCAGTTTACATGCAAGTTCGGATGATCCGAAGTGTAGGTTCGGTGGATCCGATCATGAGGTGTCAAGAGCCGATGGACACGTAGGAGTTCGGACGTTCCGAAGTGGGTTCGGTGGATCCGAACATAGCCTATAAATAGTGCTCGGATTTCCTCATTTTGCTTTGCAAATTCTTGAGTTGTGTCTCATATTTGAGAGGTTTGGAAGGTTTTTAGGGTTAGTTGTCGGTCGAGCGATAGCCAAGAGCTGCCAGGATTGGTAGCGTAGCGACGCCTGAGTTACGAGGCAATCGACATCAAAGGGCTGTCGACGGACGAAGGTAAACCCTAAACCTTTGGTAGTACTGGTTTTGCTAGTCGAGCATGGTAGTATTGTTCATTGGGTATGCTTTTGATGCGTAGGCTTGTTCTAGACCTGATTAGCGGTGTTGCGTAAGGCTAGGCTTGCTGTGATAGAGGTACGAAAGTACTATCCGAGATATCCTGGTCGAGTATACATCCTTATATGTGTTGCATGATTATGTGGTGCATTGATATATGTCATATGATGCATGCTATTATGTCACGTTTTATGATGCATGTTGCATTTCATGTTGAGCCGTATCTCCTTCGAGATAGCCTTTACTGTTGAGCTGTATCTCTTTCGAGATAAGCTATATCTTGTGGGGCCGCTCAGCCCTGTCTTGTCTTGTGGACGCATGGACACCGAGAGTACACAGTGGCCGACGGGTCCGGAGGGCTTCGGTGATCCGGGACATTTTAGGTCCACGTCTGTTCTTGTAGTGGATGTAGTGACCCAGAGGAGTACCGCGCGGCACTATCCACTTGGCGCCTCTAGACTGAGCATTTTGAGATCCTTTGTTACTCCTGTTTCGTGACTACCCTGGTATCATATCATAGCATGTGCATTTCATATAGGCTTGTATACTCATGCTTTTGTACTGGGCGTTCTTATCGCTCACGTCCTCGGTTTTGTTTATCTTGGACACCCCATTCCCTCGGGGCAGGCCTCAGGTTGGATGGCTCAGGAAGAGCAGGAGAAGGACAGTGAGTAGCTGGTTGGTTTAGTTTTCAGTACTATTCTATTCGATATGGTTGTACCGAATATATTTTGAGTTGTTCTGATTTCGATTGGGTTGTATAACTATTGTCGTTGGCCATATTTCCGCTGTTATCTCTGATTATTATTAATTAAGTTAATTGCATGCTTAGTTCTTGATTAGTAGGTGATTCTGGAACGGGTCACTACATTTATGGTATCAGAGCATGCTTACGATTTTGGGATATAGATTCTGTTTTAGGATTTCCGTTGACCATTTTACCATTTTTTCTCCATTCTATCTTGTAGCGATGGCTGACCACCTTGGTGATGAGAGTAGTCAGGGGAGTGTAGGTCGTTGGGGTGACCAGGGCGATCGTAGGCGTCATCGTGAACATCGTCATCGTCGTGATGGCCCTAGGCGTTTTGAGATGCACCGTTTCATTCAGATGGGGCCTAAGCCTTTAGTCGGTGGCGAGACTCCCGATGTTGCTGAGGATTGGTTAGAGCGCATGGAGTGTTGTTTCCGTGCATTCCAATGCACCGAAGAGCAGCAGATGGAGACCCTTGGTTTTCTTCTCGAAGGCCGTGCGCGCAAGTGGTGGCGATCGACTTCTGCGCCGATAGTCCAGGCTCAGGGTAGGGTGACTTGGGTCGAATTCCGTGCAGCTTTCATGCAGCTATATTTTCCTCCAGCCCTTCGCCAGGCAAAGACGATTGAACTCCTGAATCTTAAGCAGGGGAGTATGTCTGTTGATGAATATCAGCAGAAGTTCTTCGAGTTGTTACCCTTTGCCCCTCATATTAGTGGCAGTTCTGAGGCCAAGTATGACCATTTCCTTCAGGGTCTTAACCAGGAGATCTTTGATCGAGTCACTGTCTGTGATAATCCTACTTCTTATGATGGGTTAGTGAACCGGTGTCGCCAGGCAGAGATCAGTCTCCAGCGTGGTAGGGCTATTCTTTCTTCTAGACCTCCGAGTACTTTGAGCCCTCGATCTCAGTCGTTCAAGAAATCTGGTTCTTCTTCTTCTGGATCTGGATCACGGTCTAGCGGTGTTTTTCGCTTTGGTAAGAAGAAGGTTTCTTGTGTGCATTGTGGGAAGAACCATCCATCGGAGCAATGCCGATCAGCCGCGGGAGCTTGTTTTCAGTGCGGAGAGATGGGTCATCTCAAGAAGAATTGTCCTCAGTTGCGAGGTGGAGCAGGATCTGGTTCCGGATCTCAGACGACTGTTCAGCAGAGGAGGCAGGGTCAGGCAGTGGGTAGTTCAAATCTTCGACCTCGTGCCCAAGGTCAGGTTTTTGCGCTGAACCAGGATCATGCTGCAGATGAAACGGAGAGAGTCATAGCAGGTACTTTTCGTTTATGCGGTATTCCTGCTTTTGTTCTTATTGATACCGGAGCATCACATTCATTCATTTCTGCACGATTTGTTAAGCGTCATAAGTTACCGTATGTTTCTCTAGACGTCATTCTTTCCGTTTCTACTCCGATGGGTCATTCGGTGTTAGCAAAACGTCTAGTGATGGGTTGTCCTTTAGATTTTGAGGGTAACGAGTTGACTGCGAATCTTATGATCCTAGAGATGGAAGATTTTGATTGTATTCTGGGTATAGACCTGTTGACTACCTACCGAGCTACTGTGGATTGTTACCAGAAGCTTGTTCAGTTTCGTACGACTGAGAACTCTAGTTGGTTTTTCTATGGTGAGGGAGCGCGACCTCCGATGCCAGTGGTATCTGCTCTGAAAGCCTGTCGTGCTTTAGAGTCGGGCGGGGAAGGCTACCTCATCTATGCGATTGATTCATCCACAAGTAGTGTTGGTACAGATGATATTCCAGTGGTTTGTGAGTTTCCTGATGTTTTCTCAGATGAGATTCCTGGTTTTCCTCCGATTAGAGAGGTGGAATTTGGCATCGAGTTAATGCCAGGGACTACACCGATTTCTCGTGCCCCCTATCGTCTTGCTCCGTCAGAGATGAGAGAATTGAAGCAGCAATTGCAGGATCTTCTTGATAAAGGTTATATCCGTCCGAGTGTTTCACCTTGGGGAGCTCCAGTCTTGTTTGTCAAGAAAAAGGATGGATCGATGCGATTGTGTATTGATTATCGCCAGCTGAATCGTGTGACGATCAAAAACAAGTATCCATTACCTCGTATTGATGACTTGTTCGATCAGCTTCAGGGTACCTCTGTTTACTCCAAGATTGACTTGCGATCGGGTTATCATCAGATGAGAGTCAGAGATGATGATATTTCCAAGACTGCATTTCGTACTCGATATGGGCATTACGAGTTTCTAGTTATGCCATTCGGATTGACAAATGCGCCAGCGGTGTTCATGGATCTGATGAACCGAGTCTTTCGGGATTTTCTAGATCAGTTTGTTGTGGTTTTCATCGACGATATCTTGATTTATTCTCACAGTGTGGAAGAGCATACTCATCACTTGAGGATTGTGTTGCAGATTCTTCGCGAGAAGCAATTGTATGCTAAGCTGAGTAAGTGCGAGTTTTGGATTAATCGTGTAGTATTCCTTGGTCATGTGATTTCCAAGGAAGGAGTTTCTGTGGATCCTAGCAAGATTGAGGCAGTGCTGAATTGGTCACGTCCGACGACAGTGGCCGAAATCCGTAGTTTTCTAGGTCTGGCAGGGTATTATCGTCGCTTCATCGTGAATTTCTCTCAGGTAGCTAGACCATTGACGCAGCTTACTCGGAAGGATGTTCCATTTGAGTGGTCATCTGAGTGCGAAGATAGTTTCAGAGAGCTTCGTCGACTTCTGACTTCTGCACCTGTTTTGGCGTTACCGTCAGGATCTAATGGTTTCCGTGTTTACACCGATGCCTCCTTTCAAGGCTTAGGGTGTGTGTTGACGCAGAATGGTCATGTGATCGCTTATGCTTCCAGACAATTAAAATCTCACGAGGAGAAGTACCCTATTCATGATCTAGAATTAGCTGCTATTGTGTTTGCGCTAAAGATCTGGCGTCATTATTTGTACGGTGTTCAGTTTGAAATCTTTACTGACCATAAGAGTCTTAAGTATCTGTTCACTCAGGCTGAGTTGAACATGAGACAACGTCGTTGGATGGATCTACTTAAGGATTATGACTGTGTGATCAAGTACCATCCAGGTTCTGCGAATCTCACAGCCGATGCTCTTAGTCGCAAGGTGAGAGCCTCTGCACTTCAGACCAGTGCTATGATTAGTACCATCCAGGATTGCTGTTCGTTGGGATTTAATTTCAAACATCGGAAAGGTATGGAGAGCATTTGTGTTGCTACCATTTTATCTGAGCCATCTTTGTTCGCTCGGATTCGAGATGCACAGATGTCTGATCTCAAGACTCAGAGATTAGCCCGATTGGTTGGTGGAGATAGCAATTTCCATTATCAGTCTAATGGTCTTCTGTGTTTGTCTAATCGGGTTGTGGTACCAAAGGATGATACTTTAAGGGAAGAAATCTTGGCTCAGGCTCATCGAAGCAAGTTGAGTGTCCATCCGGGAAGCAACAAGATGTATAAAGATTTGAGGACACGATTTTGGTGGAAAGGGATGAAGCGCAGCGTTTATCAGTTTGTTTCCAAGTGTCTTGTTTGTCAGCAGGTTAAGGCAGAGCACCGTCGACCGGGAGGATTATTGTTGACCTTACCTATTCCCGAATGGAAGTGGGAGCATATCGCGATGGATTTCATTACTCACTTACCATTGTCTTCGAGGAATAGTGATGCTATTTGGGTAGTGGTGGATCGACTCACCAAGTCTGCTCATTTTCTGCCATATAACCGTGATTTCACTTTCGATCGTATGGCTCGATTGTACATTCAAGAGATTGTACGTTTGCATGGGGTGCCAGTTAGTATTGTCAGTGACAGAGATCCTCGTTTTACCTCACGATTTTGGGGTAGTTTCCAGGCGGTATTGGGTACGTCCCTAAGTTTAAGTACAGCTTATCATCCAGAGACCGACGGTCAGACGGAGAGGACTATCCGTACACTTGAGGATATGATGCGAGCTTGTGTGATGGATTTCGGAACCGCTTGGCAGGATCATTTGCCTTTGATTGAGTTCGCGTACAACAACAGCTATCATCGTAGTATTGGTATGGCACTATTTGAGGCGTTGTATGGGCGACGTTGTCGTACTCCATTATTTTGGGATGAAGTTGGGGAACGACATGTTGAGGGACCGGAGTTAGTCCAGCAGGCTATTGATAAAGTTGCAGTAATCAAGAAACGGATTAAGATCGCTCAGGATCGACAGGCTAGTTATGCGAACACCAAGCGGCGACCTCTTTATTTTCAGCCAGGTGAGAAAGTGTTTCTCCGAGTTTCGCCTTTTCGCAGGATGTTGAGATTTGGTATCAAGGGTAAGCTGTCTCCGAGATTTATTGGTCCATTTGAAATATTGGAAAGCGTGGGAGATTTGGCTTACAGACTTGCATTGCCGCCGTACCTATCAAGTATTCATGATGTATTCCACGTATCTTTGTTGAGACGGTACGTAGCAGATGAGTCTCACATTTTGCATCCCTCTGAAGTTCAACTAAATTCGGATTTGTCTTACGTGGAACGACCAGTGCGGATCCTCGATCGCAAAGACAAGGTGTTGCGGAATAAGATCATTCCTCTTGTCTTAGTTCAGTGGCAGCGCAGAGGCACTGAAGAAGCCACTTGGGAGCTAGAGAGTCGTATGCGTTCGGAGCATCCAGAGCTCTTTTGAGTTATGCTTTGTATATGTTTGTGTTTTCAGTTGTAATCGAAATATCAGTTGTATTCAACAACAATTGAGATGTAATAACGATGTTGTTATTTCGTTTTGTTCATCCTCTAAGCCTGATTTCGAGGACGAAATCTTTTAAGGGGGGGAGAATGTAGTAGCCCGAATTCCAAATTGGGTAATTAACGGATTAAGGGTGATTAAGAAGGTTTAATGTGTAATTTTGACCGTGGTCATGATCGGACGGACCGAAGATGGTTCGGTAGCACCGAAGAGTTCGGACGATCCGAAGTGGGTTCGGTGGATCCGATCATGAGGTGTCAAGAGTTGATCGACACGTCAGTTTACATGCAAGTTCGGATGATCCGAAGTGTAGGTTCGGTGGATCCGATCATGAGGTGTCAAGAGCCGATGGACACGTAGGAGTTCGGACGTTCCGAAGTGGGTTCGGTGGATCCGAACATAGCCTATAAATAGTGCTCGGATTTCCTCATTTTTCTTTGCAAATTCTTGAGTTGTGTCTCATATTTGAGAGGTTTGGAAGGTTTCTAGGGTTAGTTGTCGGTCGAGCGATAGCCAAGAGCTGCCAGGATTGGTAGCGTAGCGACGCCTGAGTTACGAGGCAATCGACATCAAAGGGCTGTCGACGGACGAAGGTAAACCCTAAACCTTTGGTAGTACTGGTTTAGCTAGTCGAGCATGGTAGTATTGTTCATTGGGTATGCTTTTGATGCGTAGGCTTGTTCTAGACCTGATTAGCGGTGTTGCGTAAGGCTAGGCTTGCTGTGATAGAGGTACGAAAGTACTATCCGAGATATCCTGGTCGAGTATACATCCTTATATTTGTTGCATGATTATGTGGTGCATTGATATATGTCATATGATGCATGCTATTATGTCACGTTTTATGATGCATGTTGCATTTCATGTTGAGCCGTATCTCCTTCGAGATAGCCTTTACTGTTGAGCTGTATCTCTTTCGAGATAAGCTATATCTTGTGGGGCCGCTCAGCCCTGTCTTGTCTTGTGGACGCATGGACACCGAGAGTACACAGTGGCCGACGGGTCCGGAGGGCTTCGGTGATCCGGGACATTTTAGGTCCACGTCTGTTCTTGTAGTGGATGTAGTGACCCAGAGGAGTACCGCGCGGCACTATCCACTTGGCGCCTCTAGACTGAGCATTTTGAGATCCTTTGTTACTCCTGTTTCGTGACTACCCTGGTATCATATCATAGCATGTGCATTTCATATAGGCTTGTATACTCATGCTTTTGTACTGGGCGTTCTTATCGCTCACGTCCTCGGTTTTGTTTATCTTGGACACCCCATTCCCTCGGGGCAGGCCTCAGGTTGGATGGCTCAGGAAGAGCAGGAGAAGGACAGTGAGTAGCTGGTTGGTTTAGTTTTCAGTACTATTCTATTCGATATGGTTGTACCGAATATATTTTGAGTTGTTCTGATTTCGATTGGGTTGTATAACTATTGTCGTTGGCCATATTTCCGCTGTTATCTCTGATTATTATTAATTAAGTTAATTGCATGCTTAGTTCTTGATTAGTAGGTGATTCTGGAACGGGTCACTACAGGTAGGCAATCCAGAAACAACATAAGTATATATAGCAGGATGCAATCCATTCACAAACCTGTTATATTTTGCCTTCGCATTCCCAGCTATGTGAGGTGCGTACTTCAACAACGTAGAAAACTTTGAAGCATACTCTGCAACAGCCATCGTTCCCTGCTACAGATTATTGAATTCATTCTCCTGAGCACTATAATAAGAAGGAGGGGAACACTGCTCCAAAAAATGGGCCTTGAAGACATCCCACGTGACTTCAATCTCGGCCTCTTTCAATCCAATCTCAGCGGCTTCCCACAAGGATTTAGCTCGGTCTTTCAACTGATAAAGAGCAAGCTTCAGTCTCCGAGCCTTAGAATATTCAACAATATTAAATAAGTTCTCGATATCTTTCAGCCAGGCCTATGCTCTTTCAGCACTCACAGTGCCAAAGAACCTCGGTGGTTTCAGATCCTGAAATCGAGCCATCACTACATCCATGGACAATCCTTCAAATTGCTCAACTATTCTCTCAGTACTTCTACTCGCAGTTTCATTTGTGTGATCCATCTACAAATCAATGATGAATATCACAAATCAATATCAATTTCAAAACATCATCATCCCATATCATCAATCTCATCAATAACTTACTCAACTAAATCAAATAGGAGCAAGTAATACAAATAAATAAAACACATACGCACAATTCATTTGTGCCTATTCAAGTGTACATAAGACTCAATCGAGCATTCCCTGCTATGCTCTGATATTATACTGTGTGGGGCCCTTAGCTCCTAATCGTTATTACAACACAATCTGATTAGGCTTAATTAGTTACAGCGGAAAACGAGTTTAAATTTTCTTTACAATGAGCCTAATTCATTTTATTTGAATACTAAAAATAGTGTAAGGGCCAAAATCTTGATTCTGTTAATCTGAGATTTTGATTATGTTAATCTGAGATTATTGAATTTGAACTAATGTGATTATAGTCGGACCATTACAAGACTAAATTGGGCCAAGAATATGAATTACACAACTTGTGGACAGAGAGTCTGGCGCCCGAGCGGTAGTTTTTGACCGCCCGAGCGCCAGTGTTCATCAAATAGGTTTCGGGCAGAAAGTGTGGCGCCCGAGCGCCCGTGTTCATCAAATAGGTTTCGGGCAGAAGGTGTGGCGCCCGAGCGGTAGTTTATGACCGCTCGAGCGCCAATGTCAAACAGAAAGTGCCGGACAGAGAGTTCCGCGCCCGGGCAGTAAAGATTGACCGCCCGAGTGCCGCCTGAAAGTGGTGGAAAGTGATGACACGTATCTTTTCATGCAAGATATATATATATATATATATATATATATATATATATATATATATATATATATATATATATATATATATATATATATACAAAGAAAAGGAACGAGGAAGGCTTCTGAAAATCCTTACGCCTTTATATTTCGATCCGTCCGTCCGATTGTGAATCCGACTTCGGTACTGTGTTCCTAGCAATGACAGCTACAACAGGACGTAAGTTTTGTTACGTTTTGTTAAGATTTGAAATTATGCTATGTCCAGAATCAGATATGATTCATATATGGTGCTTTTGACATAGTAGACATCATAGAATCGAAGTCAGATTAAGAAACAGATTGATTATGGAATTGTTATAAATTTCAGAGTTAAATTGACTGAGATGTGATTTCAGATTTGTACGGTGGTTGATTATAAGTTATTAGAATTGGTATATACTAATATGGTATTACCGGTATCGCAAGATTGTACTGTTGTACCGTCAGAATTTGATAAGACAGAGATGTCTTGATTTGAACAGAATACTGATACAGTATATTGATATTGTCATTGCCAGATTGAACAGTGACAGACTTTGGGTTTGAGACTTCGATTGTATCAGAGCGACAAAACGAAAGGTATAAATAAATGTTGATTCGGTATTGCACAACTCGAGTCAGGTTTGACTTGAGTTTCCCAAAATCACATACTTTATTTTATTGCATTGATATTTGCAGATTATCAGATTGATATGTTTAGTCTATTGAATGATAGCGGAGCCAAAGTTTGAGTCTAGGGCAGATCAGCCTAGTTAGGGCAGAACCGCCAAGTCTTTGACAGAACTGCTAAGACCCTAGACTTACGGTGTATCGATGAGCTTAGAGCTAGATTGACCTCTATTGTAGACATTCGATACAGCATGCCAAATTCTAAATTAGATCGGGATCCCTAGATTAGAAATGAGTCCTTGATTTAGGTACAGATTTGTATTGATTCATGTGGTCAGATTAGATACATGTTTTAATGTTTATTATGCTCTTATATATGTTGTATATGATTGCATTAAGACGTTGTTTATACTGGGATTTTATTCTCACCGGAGTTATCCGGCTGTTTTCGTGTTTGTATGTGTGCATGGCAACAGGTGGGACAGGTTCAGGGTCACAGAGGTGAAGAAAGATCGAGATTAGAGTGGAGACTACGGACTTGGACTAGATATAAGGGTTAAACACTTGCTATATAGTTTTTAAACCTTAGTTTGGACTGATTGTATATAGTACGCGATGTGTACTTTATTTTAAACTGAGATGTATATACGTTTTATTTCACTACGTTCCGCATTTTAAAAAAAAATTTAGACCCTGTTTTATAATTGATTAATTAGTCCCAATGATGATTAAAGAACGTGATTAGCGTCCGGGTCCCCACAAATAGTATTTAATTTCATATCATTAAACACGCTCACACATAATCAAAACCAATCACATATAAACAACTCATATCCTTGGGACATGTCCCGGTATAGATACATATATACTGGGAAACAAAACATAAAACATCATCCCAAACTGTGACTTCCTCCAGAAGTACCCTCTCCGGTCTCCTGATATCCTGGAGTACCTGCCATTGTCCACACACAAAGACAACAACAGTCCCCCTTGGGGGTGAGCAAATCTCCGTATGGAACAACCATCATATATACCACAAGCATCTAAACAATGATATATAGTATGTAATGCATGTATGTTGTGGAGGTATCAGGTAATATGTACATCCACTGAGCACATGTCAGAATCAAACGAATCGCTATCAAATCAATGCTCGAGCTGGCACACCGGCCTCAATAAGGGATACTCATATGATAGCATCGACGAAGCGCCATCAAATCCCAAATCTCAAATCAATCGTCGGGGCCACAAATGTCTATTTTAAGGGTCATGTAATACCAAACACAGCATTGTGTTCACAAACCCCAGAATCCAATCAAATCATTTCAGGGTATCCAAGGATCATAGCTCAACGTGCATGTCATGTATCGATGTATGCATCAAACGATGTGTGTTAACAAAATATTTATTTTATACATCGATATTCAAATCTCAATGTCATATATGCCACATAAACTCAACAAATAAGGCATATAGACACATATTCTCAATCCAATCAGTCAAATCAATCCAACATATATCATATAATACAGATACCTATCGTATGTTACCCGATTGCAACATAACTCAATTCTTCGTTTCCAATTGATGTAGCCTGAAGATATCCGTATAATACTTTATCTACATCAATAACATACTCATTCCAATCAATAACATAATCCAAAATCATTAATATGAATTTCAAATATCAATTGAAACTTCAAAAATTCATAACAAATCCAAATCATAATATAATTCAATTCCGACTTCAAAACTTAGTTTATTGTCGGTTATTCTACTACATATAGGAATTTCAACTTCAAATACATGCTATTCCAGCACTTTGATATTTAGAGCTGCTGGAACAAGAAGAAATTTACCTCAACAGGAAGCTCTCGACGCGAAGATTCTGAATCTATAATTTGTTTCGCGTTTGGACAACGTTTCGAAGTCGATTTGGATGGAAGAAAATCGAAATCTTTTTCTCTCTCTCGAAACTTCTGAAATGAAATGAAGAAAACGAACAGCAAAAATTGTTCTTATCTTCCCACCGCTCTCGCGCTCGGGCGGTAGAATTCTGGTGCCCGAGCGCGAGACATTCTGCCCCCGACTTTCACTTGTACCGCGCTCGGGCGGTCAAACATTACCGCTCGAGCGCGGCAGGTTCTGTCCAAATACTATCTCAATATACCCTAGCGCTCGGGCGGTCATTTTCTACCGCCCAGGCGCCACACTTTCTGTACAATTATTTGATTTTTGTACTTATTGGCGTCCGTTTTCTCCACTCGAGCTCTTACAACGTCAATTCATATTCAATACTTATTTTCTCAATTTCATTGTCACGATATACATCAAATACATAATCACATGACAATTTCATAGATTATCGATAATCACATAATATTTACGATAATACGATACACGGTCCTTACAACCTCCCACAATCTCACCTGCATCCATCACACCTAGTGAGTCTAAAGACTCAACACACCATAATCTATATAACAAATATTGCGTATAAAAACATATACAACAGTGAAAATAATTTTACGTAAACATAAATTTTTCATGACATGCAAACATAAACCTTAACTTTTTCCTCATCATGACATAACATAAACCTTTTTCATGATCATAAACATTTTTTTTTTTCTTTATTGAATTCAGATCGTTAATTTTCACTTTCTCAAACCTCAAAAAGTCGATAGATCCATCTACATGAAGCAGCTAGTACGGGGCGACGGGGGACACCAGCAACACTCTCACCTGGTCAACTAGGTCCTGGCCTATCAACTTTCGAATACAATACGATCTTCGGGGCTCCCTCTGGGGTCTTTTCCCATAAATGGGTTCACTCTCGGGCCTTCTCCCCTCACGATATTCTCATTCTTACCTCAAACCTCATACCTCAATAGTCAAAATTACTTAACTTCCTTCAATGTTTACATTCTCATTACTTTATAAAAATCATGCATAGCATAACTTTTTGTTTTTGAAAACAAGCATGCAAGATGTCTTTTAAATGTCTTCTTTAAATCAAAAAAATCCAATAGACATTTAAAACTCATAATATCATCATGTAAAATTTCATAAACATTAACAAATAATCATAATGTCATACAACCAGCATTTAGAGCACTGCCACGATGTTTACTAATTTTTATGTGTAAAAAGACCGTTTTACCCCTGGACGTGTCATTTTACGTTTTTGACTTTTCTTTTATTTCTTTGACTCTGACATGTCCTAAATAATAATTTAAGCTTAAATTAAAATTCCCATAATTTTATTTAGCTAAAAAACTATAGTTTTTTTAATTAATTCGTGATTAATCGTTTTGACGGTGTTTTAATCTCGAAAAATCTCAAACTTTAATATTAAACTCCTAAATTCAAAACTTAGTCCTTTTATATTATTTTAACCCTCAAGAACCATGACTCGACCCACGTGAGCCGTATTTTAATTTATTTTAGCTATTAAAACCCTAACTTGACCCTTATTAGTTAGCACCGAGACATCTTTCGATTTTCTCGATCCACCCTCGAACCATGTTGAACCAAACCCTGATCAACACCCTTAGACACCCTATTGGACCTTAGGAACCCCTAAGAACCAGCCCCAAACAAAAAACGTGACCCCCTTACCAATACCATGTAGTAGCCGAGAGATGCAATATGTGTGGACTCTAGTTTTGTGGACTTAGGAACCTAGCCGACACCCCAACACCAGAACCACCCTCCAGTACACATGACTAGGACCCTAAGGACTTGCCCTAGCCTAGCCCCTGAGGCCTGGACCGAGTCCTTCCATCCCTGCAAGCTGCACGACCCCTGCGCAAACCTGCATCAAGTTCTCCAAGGACTCCTCCCAGCCCTCTAGCCCGAGTCCTAGCTTGGCTAGGACTCTCCCCTTGACTCAACCAGACCCCAGGCCAGCCCTGAACCCGATACCCAAGCCAAGGCCAGCCCTCCCCTTAACCATGACACTCGAACCAATAACCTTGGCAGCAAAAAAACGATTCCACCAATTGCTTATTTCCTTCGACTTTGAGGTGTTTTATGGTGAGTATTTGACTCTAAAACAGGTGTAAACCACTCTTGATCTTAACTTACGTCATGGCAGCCCCTTAACCAATAATATACAAGTTATTTGAATCATAAACCATGTTTTAACATCACATATGCTTGAAAAACGAAATATAATCAAGTGCTCCTTGTTTATTCATGCAAAAAAAGTTTTAAATATTTACTACGATATGAAGACGAGAAAAAGAAGAAGTATGGCATGCCTTTGTGTTTTAAACGCAAGATTATTCGTTGACGATTAGCGAAGAACGGGGCAAAACCTTTGGCTAGAGATTCTCCTTGCCATCTACGATTTTCTCCAACTTTTGGTGGTGTGTGGTGTCATGTAGGGTTTTGGGAAGGGTTTTTTATAAGATATACTAATTAAATCACTAACAAGGCTTTAGGCCTATTAAGCATAAGTATAGGCCCATTAGTTCTTGATTAGGATTTAATAAAATATTATCAAAGTTTTTGTTTAAATAAATTTGTGAATTTATTAGCCGGGTTGCCAAAAAATTCGCATTTTTGTTGAAAAACAACACCGATAAAATTTACATCCCGACGTATAAAATCACCTCAAAACTCCTTATTTTCAAAAATATGAAAAACCAACACCCATATTTTAAATAATTAAAAACAATTATTTATAAAAAACATTTTACGTTTTTCAGCCCTTGGTCCCGTTCTTCGATCGCAACTTGAATAAACCTTAAAAAATACAGTTTTAGGCATAATGATAATAAAATCCATTTTATCATATAAGCATGTATGTCACATAATCAATTAGCAATTAAAATCAATTAATTACTCATTTTTCATATTTCCTAGATTTGCATGCAGTTGGATTACGTCGTCTTAATTTTGGACCTTAAACATCATATATGACATGAAAGTATTAGTAGTGTGTCGGTGCTCGGCCAAGTCTTGCTCCATTCTGAATACCTGTCTCGTAGACTGACTCGAGGGATCGATGGTGGTGGCGGCTCTTGGCGTTCTCTGGCCCTCTGGTTGTGAGCCGCCCGAGCAGCTTGTCGTTCTAACTCTCGTACTCCGTGCCTGCGGTCTCTAGCATAGACTGTGATCGGGCCCTTGGCTTTCAAACTTGTTCATCCACACCCAATGGTACACCAGCGTGAAGACATAAAGCAGTGATAGTGTGTGGACAAGGGAGGCTGAGTGTCATGGGTCCCGCACCAGCACACATATGAGAACCATTAATTGTCTTCCAAGATCCACTGTCTTCCCGGTCATGATGGCATAAATCAATGCCACTTTGTCTTTTGTAATTTCTGTCTGATGAGAAGATAGCATGATTCGTGATAGGATGAATGAGGCCCAACTTCGTGGGTCACGGAACAATTCAGATTTCTTTAGAGTAACTGGGGAGCCTTGATTCAAACGTTACTCTGCGCCCTCGATGCACAATTCTCTGATAATAGCACCATAATCTACAGTGTCGGTAATAAATGTTGTATACTTGTCGTTGTCAAAGCTCTGAAAATTATAGATAGAATTAATGGTTTCCGAGTCAAAAGAGACCAGTTTCCCTCGCACCAAAACCCTATAGTCCTCATGTTTGATTCTCAAATTGGCATAAAATTCCCGGACTATAGATATAACTGCGTCTGACGGTGACTGGGCTATATCCAACCACCTCCTTTGCTCAACTTCTTCTATTACCTCACAATCAGGGTTGGTCAGATCTAGCCCTCTTTCTTAGATAATAGACCTAGACAAAGTGCTCTCGTACTCCGAAGGCTTTCTCGTTACAAAATTTATTGGGGTCATAGGAACGAGAAGAGGAAGCCGTGTTTTTCGATCTCTTTCTAAGCGGCATGATTTTTCAATAATATCCACACTTTCAACAACAATTATAGAACAATACTGGCACCCACAATTGCTTGATTGCTAGAAGTTAACTGAAATAACAAAAAAATAGAATAATCAGTAACCTCGAGTGTAAAAAAAATACTTGCAGATGACACTTGGCGATGGTATGTCAGCGGCGGCGACTGTAGGCAGCGGCGGTGGTAGGGCAGCGGCGGCTCTAGGTGGGTTGGTTGGATGGAGGAAATGAGTTTTTGTTGAGGGGAGGAGATGGAGGAGAGTTTGTGTGTTGTTGGAGCAATAATATGAGGGGAGGAAATGGAGGCGTGTTAGGGAGAGAGATTTGTAAGGGAGGAGAGTAGGGTTTGTAAGGAATGCATTTGTGAGATAGCAGAGTCGGGTTTTAAAAAAGAAGCTGTGCGTGCGCCTATGCACGTAAAGTGGCATGGCCGCGCGCCTCTCTGTCGGTGCCCATGAACCTGTGCGCGCTGCTGTGTGTGAACTTGCACGGTGGCGCGCTTAAGTCTGCCTCTTTTTTTTAATAAGCTCTGTTCGATGTCCGGTTCAACTTTTACCTGTATAATATAACACATATCAATGTCTAATCGTCACATGCAGAGCTCAATAACATAAAAAATAAATAAATAACAGTTAAAGAGAACGAAAACAATAAAAGATACTGGTTGGGTTGCCTCCCAATAAGCGCTTGAATTGACGTCGTCAGCCCGATTGTCACCAGTTTGCTCAGTTTGGTTTGCTCAAACTAATGATGTCGATATTCCTTACTTCGGTCCCATTGTAAGGCTTAGCCCGCTGTCCATTCACCTTGAAGGTTCTTCCATCACTGCACATTAGCTCGATAGCCGCTTGAGGATACACTGTTTCGACAACAAACTGGCCCTGACCAACGCGATTTCAGTTTACCAGGAAACAACTTCAGACGAGAATTGAATAACAGTAATTGTTGTCCGGGTTTGAGCTCCCTTCGTACAATG